>NC_081414.1:562267064-562571730 GCF_030272615.1 Cryptomeria japonica | reverse complement strand
AAGGACAAAATCTTCCATACCATCCAACTTTTGACCAAGATCCCATCTCTAAAGAGTCTTATGATGATTCCCTCATCCCTTTTTGTTGCATCCAAGATGATCCCCTTCCTTCTCAATAGTAAAGTATCATTCCAAATCCCATTCATAATTCAGTCCTTTAGCAAGATCATGATGTCCCTTTCCTCCTTTCTCACAATCCCAATCAAAATTAAGAACAAAGTGAAAATTCCAATGATCCTCTACTATGTCAAGATCAAAGCATCATTTCATATCCTTATCATAATCCTCCATATCCAACTCAATATCCCATAAGACCTCATAATACCCCTTATGATCCTAATCCACCTCAAGATCCCATCACCCCTATCCATGTTCTTCATGAACCCTTTGCATATCACATCGGTTCCTTCACTTTCATCCAATCTAGTTTACTTCATGATCTCATCATTCTTTCCATATCATATCCCATTGGTAAAAATATTTGTCAAAGCATGCATTATCAAGGCAAATGCTTATGCCTACATGAACAAGGTATATTAGAACCCCTTCCTATTAATGCAAATCACAATTATCATGGCCTCAGATACATAGCTCACTCTCAAAATGTTGGTATCACTGCTAATTCTCACATCCCTTTATCTAACTCTAAACAAGCACATTCCCCATCCCCCAAATCCATTTTAGGTCCTCATATCCCAAAACCAAAGTGTTCATCCCTTCAATCCATCTTAGGCTCCATCTACTATCCATGTCACTCCTAGCTCACAATCTTCTTACCATGTTGTGAATCAAGATAAACAAAGGTGTATACACCTAAAAATGGTTTGAAGATAATTAATTAAATAAGCAATTATTTAATTAATCTCCCTTCCCAATTTAATTGAATTCACTAAGCAATTTGATTAAATTTACCCTTTCATCTACTTATTAATAAATCTAAGGATTTATTTAATAGGTTCATTTCACCCCTTTAATTAATTAATTCCCCCCATCAAATTCATTTCTTCTAAATCCCCTAATTAATTAAAACAAATCAATTATGAGTTGTTGAGATTAATTATCCTTTTCCTATTATTTGAATTTCTAAATTCAAATTCTCCTAACCTAACCATTCATAAACCTAACCCATTCCTAAACCTAACCCATTCTACCTACCACCATGTCCCCTTTCATCCAACATCTTCTAGAACCTTGTGACACTTGTCACTAAGTGTTCCCTTTCATCTAATTCCTTCTAGAAGCCTCTTGACACTTGTCACCATAGAGATGACAGATGTTCCCTTTAATCCAACCATGGTGCAGGAGCACCTAGTTGAGTAAAACTCCCATTTTTGAGTTTTTAATGCTTTCATGTTTGTAATGTCTTGTTTAGGTTGATAATATTGTTTTAGGTTGTTATGAGTCATGTGTAGTGGTTTTGATCTCATTTTGGGCTCAAGAGATCAAATTTTACATTTCAGCTTTGAGTTGACAATTTTTGGCAAAAAAGTGCAAAATTGCTAAAAAGGTCTTCTAATGCTTTCAAAAGAATTGAAACATGTTTGATAAGTGTTTTTAGGCATGTTTAAGTTTATTAGACAAGTTGATAAGGCTAGATTGTCAAAAATGCCTTTTTGAGCAAGAAATGTTGTCATTTGGCTCAAAAAGTTGTCAAAGTTGTCATTTTTGTGTTTTTCTTGCAAAACGTGGTTGTGGAAGCCTCCTGTCCATACTAAGCTTGATAAACAACTTTTTGGACTATAAAAACACCTCTCCTTTCTTTGAAGAAGGTTGGTGATTGTTTAAACAAGAGTTTCTTCAATAAAATAATGAGATAATGGCTTTATAACTGGTTTTTGTATCTTTTAGTGCAATGATCCATACTGTAGCTTCTTAATCAATACTGTACCTTTGGGAAAGTGTGCATAATACTTGTATAATGTTCTCTAGTTGATTTTTGCATTGGTTTCTTTTGGGAGTTTGATTGTACAAAATTATTTCCAAATTGTGTTCTCGCTACTGTGTCAAGGGTTTGAAGTTCCAAAATGACTCCACTTGACTAATCCATGCTTGGGATCCCACAATATGGATTCATTCAAGTTAGAACTCATTTATATATTGTACATATGCTTTGTTTTAAGCCAAAATGGTGGTTGGAAAAAGGATTTGAGTGAATACTAGGCAAGTATTGATTACTTGACTCGTAGTGTGTTTAAAACTCAAGATTTGCACCCAAAGTCTAATTTGGAGTGAACAAATACATGATTCAGAGGTCTGGGCATCTAGACAATGGTGTGTAAGATCATATTTTCTCATTGGTTTAGCTTGATCCTATTAAAATTTATCCTTTTGTAAGCAAACAATGAGTTCACTATTTTTATGACTTGTATTTGACAAAATGCTCATGGAATGCTTTAAGAGTGTAATCCAAGCCTTGAATCATGAAGGAAAAGTAATAGGAGGTTTGTTTGATGTTTGAACACCTCATTGAGGTTCTATACAAGTTGATACTTCTTGTAAAATAGGTCCAAAAAGTGCAGCAATAATCTGACTGGTAAAGGGCAGCAAGTTGACAGTCACAGTGACATTTCTCTCCATTTTCAATTGTTTGCCAAGTGTTTGGCATTATGATTGTGTGTCAAAGGTAGGGGAAACATGTCTAAGATATATCAAATGACCTAAGAAGGTCTAGGCACTTGCTTTGATGGACAACAAAGAAAACTAGGTGGACAAGCTTCTAAACCCTCCAAAACCCTACAATTAGGCCACAAATGGTGGACAGTCCTCATATTGCCCTAACAACGGCCTAAACCATGAAAATCAGTTAGTATATACCTCTAAACCATCAACCAAATCAAGTTTGTTGGAGGAGAAGCCCATTGTTGGGCAGGGTGATCAAATTTAGGCCAATTAGGCCTCCAAGGGCTAGTAGCCCTTTTTGACAGTTTTGACAAAATTTCAAAATCCGATTTCAAGGAGGACTTGGGGACTCATGGAATCTTATGAGATCTCTCCAAAACCATGAACTTGAGCATCAAATAGGCCTTTGGACATTGTGTAGTCCCTTTTGGAGGTTTTTGACCTTTGGTTGGAGTTTGAGTAGCTAAGGGCTATGAGCCTAAAACCAAATTGTGAGCATCAAACCTTGAAGAAAACTTTGCTGCCCCTACATGTCCATGTAGAAGACTCCTAATGCATTTTGAAACAATGTGTTGAGTGCTAAGAGAATAGGGTTTGAGTTGAGTAGCTAGGTAGAATGATAAATTGAAGTAATTAGAGCATGGGTGTGAGCCATCACCAAGGAGAGGAGGTTGTTGGTGGAGACTTGTAGAGAGAGACCTATCAAGTGTAACTAAACTTGTCATTGCAAACATTAGGAGTAGACACAAACAACACTTCTTGTTTCCTATTATTGGCCTTTGAGTCAAATTGGCCCTTTTGAGCACTTTCCTAGCAATCTCCCTATCATAGTGGTATCAGAGCCAACAAAAGATTCAGGAGGAAAGAAATAATAGGAAAACATGGTGACTAAGGTAGAATTGGCCAAGAAGGTTGAAGACCAAGAAGAGGAAAATAGGTCACTTAGAGAAAGATTAGATCAACTAGCAATGAAACTAGCTGAAGTAGAAGTCAAAACTGAAGAAGTCCATGATAAGGTTGGAGATCAGGGTTCAATGATGGCAATAGAGGATGAGGTCCCCATGCCTGACCCTGTCATTAAACAAGAACCATTCTTGAAAGCCTTGAGAGTTATGAGTGGTAAAACCTTAGAGGGATTGGCTCTTTTTAGTGGGAAGATGGATCGAGATGCCCATATAGAGTGAATTGAAGGGCTAGAAAACTATTTTGAATGTGATGGAGTGACTGAAGCACAAAAGGTTAAGGTGGCAAAATCAAGGTTGAGAGGGGCAGCCTTAACTTGGTGGAAGTTCATCCAAGAGGAAAGGGTGAAAGAAGGTAAGCAACCACTATCCACCTGGAAAGCAATGATAGCCAAAATCAAAGAAACCTACCTACCTGAAGACTATGAAATACAAATTCACTGGAAAAGACAAAATTTGAGACAAAAAAGACCTAGATGTCAGTAGCTACACTGAAGAGTTTCAAAAAATATGCATGAGATCCAGAGTAGAGGAGGATGAGAGCATAAAAGTGGCAAGGTACTTGAATGGGTTAGGATGGAACATCTAGGAAGAGATGAGCTTGTTATGCCCACAAACAATAGTACACAAGTGCTATCAATTAGCACTTAAGGTGGAAGAGAAAGGTAGGAGAAAGCAAGAGAAAATCAATAGAGGAAGAGGTAGGGGAAGAGATGGTAGAGGTCATAGAGGCAGTTTTGGGGGAAGGAGCATAGATCAATGATCCCAGGGAGAGTCTAAACTTCCAGAGCAAAGTGGGGATTCTCAGAGAAAACCCAAGTATAGGGGTAGGGGATCAAGAAACCTGAGTAGAGGTAGATCTAATGGACTAGAGAGAGGGTCCTACTTCTCAACCATGAAGTGCTTTAACTGCCAAAAGTTGGGCCACCCTACCTATAGATGCCCAGAGAAGCCTAGTTCATCCTATGGAGGTGAAAAGAGGATAAATTATGTTCAGGAAGATGGAGGTAGTACCAGAACTTCAACATTGAACCACCTAGCTTCAAAAGATGGTGAGAGTTTGATGATCAAAAGAGTGTTAATGAAGAAGCCACACAATACAGAGGTCTCATAGAGAAGAGCATTGTTCAGGATTAAGTGTAAAATCATGGGAAAGGTGTGTAAGGTGATCATAGATTTAGGATCCACAGATAACATCATATTAGAAGATGCAGTAAGCAAATTGAAACTACCTAGGATACAATACAAGGAGCCATACAAAGTCACATGGTTAAATAAGGGACAACATGTGTTGGTAAATGAGCAAGCTTGGGTAGATTTCCACATAGGTGGATATATAGATAGGATCCTATGTGACATCCTTCCTATGGATGCTTGCCACCTACTGTTGGGTAGACCATGGCAGTTTGATTGAAAAGCACAACATGATGGGGAAAGAAACTCCTATTCATTTCAGAAAGATGGAGTAACCTATCAGATTCAATCCCTCATTGAAGAAGGAGAGAGCAGCAACACAGTACCTAAAATCTTGTTAGTGAATGAGAAAGAGTTCATAAAAACACTAGAAGAGGGTGAAGGAGTGGGATTTGCACTCATAGTGAAACCCAAGGAAGGAAAGGTAGAAAAGAAAGTTGAGATACCATATGAGGTGCAGAAAATCCTTGATAACTTCAAACAAATAATCAGTGATGGTACACTTGCAGCCTTACCACCTCCTAGAGCCATTAGCCATCAGATTGACTTCATACCTAGAGCCTCTTTTCCCAATAAGGCAGCCTACAAGATGACCCCTAAACAAAACAAAGAGGTAACAAGACAAATACAAGAACTCTTAGACCAAGGGATAATTAGGAAAAGCATTAGTCCTTGTGCAGTACCTACAGTGTTGGCACCTAAGAAGGGTGGAACATGGAGGCTTTGTATAGATTCCAGAGCCATAAACAAGATCACCATCAGATACAAATTTCTATACCTAGGATAGAGGACTTGATGGATTGTTTGGGGGGTGCATAGTATTTCAGTAAGATTGACTTGAAGAGTGGTTACCATCAGATAAGAATCAAAGAGGGGGATGAGTGGAAGACAACTTTCAAAACAAATGAGGGTCTCTATGAGTGGCTTGTCATGCCTTTTGGACTCTCTAATACTCCCAGCACATTCATGAGACTCATGAATGAAGTTTTACATGATTTCATTGGAAAATTTGTTGTAGTGTATTTAGATGATATTCTTCTTTTCAGCAAGACTAAGGAAGAGCACTTACAACATTTAGCTATTGTTTTGAGATAGTTATCTGATGAACAGCTAGCCATTAATCTTGAAAAATGTAATTTTATGAAGCAAGAATTGGTCTATCTTGGTTTTGTTGTATCAGGAGGCAATCTAAAAATGGATCAATCTAAAGTTGCAGCAATAACCAGTTGGCCAACTCCTAGGACAACCAGTGATGTCAGAAGCTTCCATGGTTTGGCATAGTTTTACAGAAAGTTCATCAGGGGATTAAGTGAGATTTGTGCTCCAATGTTAGACACCATCAAAGGGGGTGTAAAGGTAAAATTTCAGTGGACAAGTGCAAAAAATAAGGGGTTTGAATTATTGAAAACTAAAGTAGCTACTCAACTAGTGCTCATTTTGCCTAGTTTTGATAAGCTTTTTACTATTGAATGTGATGCTAGTAATATTGTTGTAGGAGTTGTTTTAAGTCAAGAAAATAGACCAGTTGCATTATTTAGTGAGAAGTTGAATGATGCAAAGAAAAAGTACTCTTCTTATGATTTAGAACTTTATGCATTAGTACAAGCACTTAGGAAATGGAGACACTATCTTCTTTCTAAGGAATTTGTTGTATACACAGATAATCAAGCCTTCAGTTTCTTAAACTCACAGGATAAACTAAATCATAGGCATGTTAAATGTGTAGAATACTTGCAAGCTTACACTTTTACTCTTAAGCATAAGAAGGGTCAGTTGAATAAAGTAGCAGATGCTTTGAGTAGAAGGTTGTTGACTATTCATGAGATTCAAGTTCAGAGTATTGGCATTGATAGTTTCAAAGGCATGTATCCTACTGATAATGATTTTTTGAAGTTTATAAAGTTTATCATGATTTTGAGAATAACTTCCATGGTTCATATGCTAATTTCCCTTTGCAGGATGGTTTGTTATTCAGGGGTGGACAATTGTGTGTTCCAAAGGGTTCTATGAGAGAGAACCTCATTCAAGAGAAGCACAATGGGTACTTAAGTGGACATTTTGGTCTCAACAAGACCTTAGAGTTGGTTCAAAGTTTCTATTATTGGCCTAAGATGCAGAAAGACATCAGGAGGTATGTTGAGCAGTGCTTGGTATGTCAGAAAACAAAAGGTAATTCCTCTAATGCTGGTTTATATCAGCCTCTTCCCATTCTACATAGGCCTTTGGATTGCATTAGTATGGATTTTGTGGTAGGATTACCTAGAGCTCAAGCAGGATTTGATAGCATCTTTGTAGTAGTTGACAGATTTAGCAAAATGGCTCACTTTATTCCTTGTAAGACAAAACATGATGCAAGTCATATTGCTTATTTGTTTTTCAAAGAAGTTGTTAGAATTCATGGTTTGCCTACTAGCATTGTTTCAGATAGGGATGTTAAGTTTATTGGTCATTTCTAGAAGACATTGTGGAAGAGATTGGGTACTAATCTCTCTTTTGGTTCAGCTTATCATCCACAAACTGATGGCCAAACTGAAGTTGTGAACAGGTCTCTTGGAAACATGCTTAGGTGCTTGATAAAGGAATATGGGCAGAGTTGGGATCAGCTCATTCATCAAGCAGAATATGCCTACAATGACAGTGTTAACCGGTCTAGTAGTAAAAGTCCATTTGAAGTTGTTTATGGTATGCATCCAAGGGGTATAATGGAGTTGAGGGATATCACTAACTTGCAGCATAAGAGTGGAACAACAAATGACATGGCTCAGTCCATGAAGGAGGTTCATGAGCAAGAGAGACAAGCTCTCCAAGATACCTCTCAAAAAGTCAAGGCAAGAGTTGATGCTACAAAGAGAGATGTTTAGTTTTCCATAGGTGATTATGTGATGGTTCATTTGAATAAGGCAAGGCTACAAAAGGGAGTTCCAAGCAAACTTTAGATGAGGAGGATAGGCCCCTGCAAGATCTTGGCTAAGTATGGGTCTAATGCTTACAAAGGTGATTTGCTTACTAATGTTTCTTTGTCCCCCATTTTTACTATTGCAGATCTGATTGTTTTCAAAGGGAAGCCACCTAAGGAGATTCAATGAGTTTAAGATATTTCCAATTCCCTTTCTGATCTATCTCTCCCTTCTCTTTCTTTTCCCCAAGCAGAACAGGTTCTAGACTCCAGAATTCTCAAAAAGACAAGGAATTACACCTACATGGAGCATCTCATCAAATGGAAGGATCAGAATATCTCAGAGGCCACATGGATACCTAAAGCTAACTTTCAGAAAGTTGGCATACCTTCTTCTTTGCTGCCTCAAGGAGTCACATGACTTCTTTGTCTTTGGGGGAGTATGGTGTAGGAGCACCTAGTTGAGTAAAACTCCCATTTTTGAGTTTTTAATGCTTTCATGTTTGTAATGTCTTGTGTTAGGTTGATAATGTTGTTTTAGGTTGTTATGAGTCATGTGTAATGGTTTTGATCTCATTTTGGGCTCAAGAGATCAAATTTTACATTTTAGGCTTTGAGTTGACAATTTTTGGCAAAGAAAGTGCAAAATTGTTAAAAAGGTCTTCTAATGCTTTCAAAAGAATTGAAACATGTTTGATAAGTGTTTTTAGGCATGTCTAAGTTTATTAGACAAGTTGATAAGGCTAAATTGTCAAAAATGCCTTTTTGAGCAAGAAATGTTGTCATTTGGCTCAAAAAGTTGTTAAAGTTGTCATTTTTGTGTTTTTATTGCAAAACATGGTTGTGGAAGCCTCTTGTCCATACTAAGCTTGACAACCAACTTTTTGGACTATAAAAACACCTCTCTTTTCTTTGAAGAAGGTTGGTGATTGTTTAAACAAGAGTTTCTTCAATAAAATAATGAGATAATGGCTTTATAACTGGTTTTCATATTTTTTAGTGCAATGATCCGTACTGTAGCTTCTTAATCCATACTGTACCTTTGGGAAAGTGTGAATAGTACTTGCATAATGTTCTTTAGTTTATTTTTGTGTTGGTTTCTTCTGGGAGTTTGATTGTACAAAATTATTTCTGAACTGTTTGGTCACTGTCGTGTCAAGGGTTTGAAGTTCTAAAATGACTCCACTTGACTAATCCATGCTTGGGATCCCACAATATGGATTCATTCAAGTTGGAACTCATGTATATATTGTACATATGCATTTTTTTAAGCCAAAATGGTGGTTGGAAGAAGGATTTGAGTGAATACTAGGCAAGTATTGATTACTCAACTAGTAGTGTGTTTAAAACTCAAGATTTGCACCCAAAGTCTAATTGGGAGTGAACAAATACATGAGTCAGAGGTCTGGGCATATGGAAAATGGTGTGTAAGATCACATTTTCTCATTGGTTTAGCTTGATCCTATTAAAATTTATCCTTTTGTAAGCAAACAGTGAGTTCACTATTTTTATGACTTGTATTTGACAAAATACTCATGGAATGCCTTAAGAGCGTAATCCAAGCCTTGAATCATGAAGGCAATGTAATAGGAGGTTTTTTTAATGTTTGAACACCTCATTGAGGTTTTGTACAAGTTGATACTTCTTGTAAAATAGGTCCAAAAAGTGCAGCAACAGTTTGACTGGTAAAGGGCAGCAAGTTGATAGTCACAGTGACATTTCTCTCCATTTTTAGTTGTTTGCCAACTGTTTGGCATTATGATTGTGTGTCAGAGGTAGGGGACACATATATAAGATAGATCAAATGACCTAAGAAGGTCTAGGCACTTTCTTTGATGGACAACAAAGAAAACTAGATGGACAAGCTTCAAAACCCTCCAGAACCCTACAATTAGGCCACAAATGGTGGACAGTCCTCATATTGCCCTAACAATGGCCTAAAACATGAAAATCAGTTAGTATATACCTCTAAACCATCAACCAAATCAATTTTGTTGGAGGAGAATCCCATCGTTGGGCAGGGTGAGAAAATTTAGGCCAATTAGGCCTCCAAGGGCTAGTAGCCCTTTTGACAGTTTTGACAAAATTTCAAAATCTGATTTCAAGGAGGACTTGGGGACTCATGGAATCTTATGAGATCTCTCCAAAACCATGAACTTGAGAATTAGATAGGCCTTTGGACATTGTGTAGTCCCTTTTGGAGGTTTTTGACCTTTGGTTGGAGTTTGAGTAGCTAAGGGCTATGAGCCTAAAACCAAATTGTGAGCATCAAACCTTGAAGAAAACTTTGCTGCCCCTACATGTCCATGTAGAATACTCGTAATGCATTCTGAAACAATGTGTTGAATGCCAAGGGAATAGGGTTTGAGTTGAGTAGTTGGGTGGAGTGAGAACTTGAAGTAAGTAGAGCATGGGTGTGAGCCAACACCAAGGAGAGGAGGTTGTTGGTGGAGACTTGTAGAGAGAGACCTATCAAGTGTAACTAAACTTGTCATTGTAAACATCAGGAGTAGACACAAACAACACTTCTTGTTTCCTATTATTGGCCTTTGAGTCAAATTGGCCCGTTTGAGCACTTTCCTAGGAATCTCCCTATCAAACCCCCTTTGCCATCCTCCTCCAATTTAACAATTGATATCTTTAGATTAATCTTGACCATTGATTCTTGCCACATCACCCCTAGCCTTGGAAAATCCTATAAATAGACCTCATTTTGGAGCTCAAAGGGTCCTAATTTTCATGTCCCAATTTCATATAATTTTTGCATATCATTTGATCCGATCTCATTCTCATCTTATGCATTGTTATTATAGGCATCTAGCTTCTAGTTTATCATTCTTTAGCAATGTTGTCATGCTTAATATTAGCTTAATTGCATCTCAATCTTAGTTCATTTTCTAGATCAATCATGAACTCATATAGCTTAATGATGCTATTCTTGCTAGATCATGCATTTTCTTAATTAAAATCCTCCATCTAAGTGTAGTCAAGTCACTGGAATTTGCATAATAGGATCTGAGAGCAAAATTCATACTCACATTTACTAGGAGACAATAAGTCGATTAGCTATGGTTTTGTCTTTCATTGTTTCAATTTGCTAACCATTCTTGTAATGATTTATTGAGTGCATTGTGTTTGCAGGTATAGGTACACTTCACAGAGCATGACAAAAGGCACACATCCTTGAGAACCTTCCAACTATCTATGTACATCAACCCATCTAAAATCCCTTCCTATCATTCCTATCATGGAAGAAAGTTGGATGCAAAGTATAAAATCCATAAGTACAAAAAATCATATACATTAAAAGAAATACATGTCCTATTTCAAAGACATGTCAAATTAAAGAAAAATTTGATCCAAAGTAAAAAAAAAATATCCAAAAGATTGCAAAGGCCCATCAAGCAAAACTAAAAATTAAAAACCATGTGAATTCCTAAGTCACTCGTAGAAGCAATTCATTTCAAAGAACCACAAAGTAAAGAAAAGAAAAAAACCATGTGGATTCGTAAGTTTCATCCACTCTATCCTATTGCACTCTACACTTGGGGGAAACTTTCATCCACTTTATCCTACCTACTACATCTGCCATTATCCCTCATCCATTATCAATCACCCCATCTACATCAATATCCCCTTTTCCACCTTTTATCTTGACAAGGCTATGGATCTCCATTAGCATCACACATCCTATCATCTTCACCTTACCCATACCTTGCACTCTATATCCCTTACCTTATCCATGTCTTACTTTCATCATCTATTATCACCTTTGATCTTGGTTATCTTACCCATATCCTATCTCCATCCTATCCAAATCCATCCCTTGATCTTTGATCAAAACTAAGGACATAAAATGAAAAACATTTTTTCAAAAACCTCTTGACATGCCCATTTCTATGGAGCATATGTCATTCAAGTCACTAAGCCATCATCCTACATTTTCATACCCATTCCTTAGCTTGAATTCACATGTTTTCCCATCATGAGATAGTCCTTGAAAACCAAATCAACTCTGATTCCATAATAAGTTTCCTCCATCTTTCACTTATCCATTTTTATCCCATGAGTTCATTCATCCATTCATATTATTATAGCCTCGTACATTGCATCCCTATGTAATTTCTTGCTCAACTAGGCCCTATTTTATCTGATATGGCCTTCTGCATCCAGTCTCATTCATCCCACTTTGATTCCACATGTCATTATGGCTTCTCCCTCTCATTTTGGACCTCAATTCCTAATTTGGGGTCACATTGAAGGATCAAGATGCCTAGGGCAACCTACTCCTAGGAGCTAGCCAATTAGGGTGCTTTTCTCCCTCGACCCAAATTCAAATTGCATAATGGTTAGCATGGTTAAGCAATAAATCATTTCCTGCGTTGGCCTACTCTAAGTTTGCACCTCAAAATGCTTGTGATAGGTATATAATCAAGATTTCCTCCCTCATTTTGGGTAATCATGAACCAAGCACATGAGAGAATACAAAGAGAACACAAATTATCAAGCAATTCAAGTATTCAAGGTTTTTCATCCCACCATATTCTTCATTGTGGCAACCTTCAACAACTAAAATGAAAACATGTCTTTTGTAATGTTCTTTTAGGTCTTTTTTGGAGTCATGTTATTGCATCAATATTTGTGATCATCTTTGAAGAATAATTTGCATCATCAAGATATAAGGCATTCTCATTCTTAGATCTAGACTCTGGTATATATCAACATGCTTTCCTTTCAAGTACATTTCAATTCAGTTTTAAGGTTGATTCCAAAATTGGGGTTTGACTTAGGCAAATCCCTTTCTACCCAATATTTTCTCTTTTTTCTACATACAAGAATAGGTGATGGACCCATGGAAATAGGTATAGAGAAAGAAGGTAGAGATCTACAATCTACAATTCATCAAAGCTGAAACTGCAAGGAGTGGGCTGAGTATGGCACCTTAGTCCTTGGAGCAGGTCAAATTGGATGCCTTGTTTCCTCTAGTTTTTGCTAAGATTTATTTTGTAGGCTGGGTACAATCTTCTCTACTAGATCTTCTATTGGAATAGGTCAGCTAGTTCATAGTTATCTCCCTATGCATACAAAAAGTTCATCTTGTCACCATATTTTTCTTTCCTCTTCCTAAATGGTAGAGTTGTCTTTCAAGTACCCCCATGAGGGACCATTGAATTCATCTTATACCTAAGAACATCCTAGGCCAAGTGGATCATTCACCCTTTGAAAGTGATTAAATAAAAAATAGACCTTAAGCTTCCTAGTTTGCCCATACAAGCTAGTGAACCCTATTTCCCCACATCACATTTTGGTGAACTTGACATGTCCTATACTTCCATATTCTAATTTCTAGATTTTATTTGGGGTGTTTTAGAATATAATTCACTAAATATAGTTGGTTTTCTATTTCACATGTGATTATATTGCTTCTTAGCTACATTTATCAAAATCATGTGTTGGGTAATGGCTTCTTTCACTTCAAGTTGCTTACTTTCATTGATAGTACCTTTTCATATGACATCATTAGAATTTCAAAGAAATTTCCTACTTGCAAATCATTTCTCAAAGATTTTATCTATGTTGTGTGTTGTTTTATGGTGATATTCTTAAGAAAATTCATAGCATATGTAGGTCACATAAAAGCTTTTGTAGAAAGTTATAATCCTAGAGATGACATTGAAAAGGCTAACACTTGTACCTCTCCTAGGGTATCTTATACGAATGAAAAAAGAATCAATACTCATATCAATGATCTCTAATGGAGATCAAGAATTGAAGAGAAACATGACACCATATTCTTCTCATTCCAATAGCAATACCTCTAGATCCTCCTTATTCTACTAGAGCTTATCTTGATCATCAATATATTTGTAGGTGATATAATGTTATGCACTTTAGGCATGATCCATCACCTAAAATAACATTAACCAAAGATGAAGCATTAGATGATAAGGATCCTTCCTCCCAACCTACCAAAGATGACATGAATAATGATGATAGAAAAGAGAATCTCCCTACAAAGGATATTCCTTCTTCATCTACTCATCCCTTTGGCCCTTCAACTTATTCTCACACAACAAATTTTAAGGAAATTCATGATCGAAGTCCCTCTCCTTCACAATTAAAAGCATCCTTAAAGGTTGGATATGATATTATTTCAAAGAAAGGATATAGAGGACAAGGAGTTGTAAAAAAATAACAAGGAATCAAGGTCCCTATAGATCTTCCCTTACAATATACTACATAAGGTTTAGGATATCACAATTCATCAATAGCTATTGATGACCTCCTTAAGGTTAAAATGCTTAAGGAGTACTTTACAAGACACATAAACTATCATCCATCTAAACATGCCTCCTCATCAAACAATCCTCCTCCTCCCTTACCAATCCTTTTACCACAAGAAAACAACCCTTCTTCTTCCATTAGTGTATCTTGCCCTACATCTCAAGAGACAATACCTATCCATGTTGAGAATAATGAACAATTAGATACAAGAATCTTTTGAAGGTTGAAATATGACAATAATGCTACTTTCCCTTTCACAAGATATGTCAATAATTATAAGAACAAAGATGGTGATGTGTATTGTCTCTTTCATCATAGTTATTCCCATTCTCTTGGAAATTGTAAATATTTTTAAGAATTTGTTCAAGACCAATATAATAAATCTTGTATTACTCTCACTACTAATCTTATGCTTTTTTTTGTCAAAATGTTGTGCCTTTGCACTTCCTTTACCTATTATGTTGCTCCACACCATGTAATCTTAGTAGTTTACCTTTTAGGGGACTCTTTGTTTTGCATGGTGTTATGTTTTCATTTTCAATATTACTTGGTGAGAAAAATATTAGCTCCTTTTTCCTTAACCTTTATGCATGGGGAGAAAGGACTCTATTTATTTATTCTCTCTAAGAATGCTTTTTCCCTTGGTTCGGTGGTATTTTCTTATGATATGATGTCATTTCTTGTGTGGAATTGTTTGTTTCCTAAAGGATTATCTCTTAGGTAATAGGTGTATATCCTTTGGTAAAACCTCTTCCTCACTTGATAATGTATGCCTATTTTAAACAAATCCCTCACTTGGAGTCAAAAAGTATGTTATCCTTCATCAAGAATCTCTTTACCTAGCAATAGGAGGAAGGTGTGAATTCTTGTTCTCCTTTCTTTCTTTTGTTCGATGATGTTATTTTTTTTCAAGATCTCATTTTGGAGGTAGATGTATTTGAGAAAGGTATCTTCTTCCTTATTGTATCTCTCAAAAGGAACCCTTTACACTTGTTGCAAGATATCTCACAATTATCTCTTCTTTGGCTCACAAGAGTTATGCCTCTAGGACTAGGGTTGTATGTACATTGTTTATGGATATATCCTTGGTGATTGAAGGTTTTTATCCTTCTTCTTCTTTTCCTTAAGATGTCACCATAGCTCTATGCTACCATATTAAGGAGGGAGGAATATATGCGGCCTCATTGTGTATTATATTGTGGATTTCCTTGGAAACAATGCTTTCCTTGGTTATCTTTTTGTATTGTTTTTAGCAGATTTCCTTGGAGACAATGCTTTCCTTGGTTATCCTTCTACACCATTTTTAGCGAATTTCCAAGAAGACAATGCTTTCCATTGTTATTGTTTTGCACCATTTTTAGTATACTTCCTTAGAGACAATGTTTTCCTTGGTTATCCTTTAGTGTCATTTTTAGCAAATTACCTTCAAGGCAATTCTTTCCTTGGTTATTCTTTTGCACCATTTTTGGTGGATTTCCTTGGAGATGATGTTTTACTTGGTTATCCTTGGGATGTAATGACTAGCATGACACAACTTGCTAGACTATTCAACTCTCTCTTTGCACCGAGTTCTCTTGGGATGAGTGGAACTAGCATAACACAACTTGCTAGACTATTTTTTACTCTTCCTTTCTCTTTCATGGATCACCTAGCATAACACATCCTGCTAGCCTATGGTATCCATGCTCTCTTTATCTCTCCTCTATGATCCCATAGCATACTTCACTAGTTGGCTAAACCATGGAGCCTTGTCTCAGTTTTTAATGCATGCTCTTTCTCTTTCAAGGTGACCACTCGTGCACTTGTAATAGCATTTTGAGGGTGACATTAGTGGTTGAGATATTTTGATTATTTAGGTCTCTTCAATTCAACTAGTTGATTTGGATCCCTTTTTTTGGTATTAACCCCCTTTTTGTATGTCTTTTTTGTTTTTATTTGTGTGTCCTTACACATGGTTGTATGAGTTAAGATCCTTAGTTTCAAGGCTTGTTCCCTAAACATAGTGATGTATTATCTCCTTGCAAGCTTTCCCAATGCTTCCCTCTCTTTCTATTTCTTCTACTTTACCATGAGTATGTTTATAGGCTCATACTCCCACTAAACTAGGGGCTAAATGTAGTGTCATAAATTGCATCCCTATGCAATTTCTTTCTCATCTAGGTCCTATTTAAGTAGGTATGGCCTCCCACATCCAATATCATTCATCCCAACTCAATTCCATGTGTCATTTTGGCTTCTCCCTCCCATTTTGGACCTCAAGTCCCAATTTGGGGCCACATTGGAGGGAGAAAGGTACCTAGGGCGCTTCACTCCCAGGAGCGATCCAATCAGGATGTCTTTCTCTCTAGTGTTTAAACCCAAATTCAAACCACATAATAGTCACATGTGAATCAAGGGAAAACACCATGCATAGTTAGTAGGTTATTTTAAACTCAAATGATATGTAAAACCAAATAAAATGCATAAAACCAACACTATTATACCTTGCAAGAGAGGAGTCTCTCTTGTTCCTCCGATTTGGACTCTTGTTGAAGCCAAGAATGCACCCCTCCTTGACTTGTTTGGATTCATCCAATAATGGAATGTGGGTGCCTCTCCAAATTGCACAACAATGGATTGATATAGATGAAGGATAAGTGCTCAAAGATGGATGCAAATGTTATTATGATGTGGATACTCAAACTAGTAGCATAATATTACTTGGATTGGAGATGATCAAATGAGGGGATGAAGACCCCAATTTATAAACTTGGATGGAGGAAAATGGACAACCAAGATTGAAAAGAAATGGAGGGCTAGGATTGAAAGGAATAGATCACATGGATAAATGGACAATGATATGACAAGGGGGGTGGAGACCAAGAGATTTTCCATAAAATCATTTCTTGTCTCCACCCTCCTTGAGGTACATGGGGAAGAGTTCCCAATGCACCTAGGAAGGATAAAAGGAATTAAAAATTCCTTGGGGGATGCAAATGAAATTAAAAAATGTCAAGATATTGTGTGCATGGGGATTGGAAAAAGGAAAAAGAATTTTAAAATTCCTTGGGAAGATGAGAATCATGGGAGAATGTGAGATTTTGAAAATCTCACATTTACCCAAAAATGGGGCATTTAAGGTGGAAGGTGAGAAGGGGGACAAAGAGGATTTAGCCATAAATGGCTATGGTTGAATTTTGTGTCTAATCATGGAGATTAGGCACTAATGAGGGATTAGGGGGACTATTTAGAAGAATTAGGTGAGAATTAGGAGCAAGTGGGATTTGTAGGAGGATTTGACTAGAAGAGAGAATTCTAGAAGAATTAATTAGACTAATGATGAATTAGGACAAGGTGATTTATAGGAATCACTTGGATTAATCAATTAATTGAAATTAAATAATTAAAGAGGGAATTAAGAAGGGTTGATTTTTGTGTACTTAGAGGAAGAAGGGGAAATTGATTTATTAAATAAATCAATCATTGGACTATAGCACCAATATTAATTAGATTAAATTCAATTAATATTGATAATAATAGAGGCTAACACAATTAAATTAATTAATTATGTAGGAGGGTTAAATTAATTAAAATAATTAATTTAAATGTCTATAACATGATTAAGTAGGAAATATTTTCTCATGTTGCTTGACACCAAAATACTTGCTAGAGGTATATAAGAAAGATCCTCCCTCATTTTGGCTAATCACAAATTAAGCACATGAGATAACACAAAGAGGATGCAAATGACGAAGACATTTAAGTATTCAAGGAATTTCATCCCACCATATTCTTCATTGTGGCAATGTTCAACAACCATCATGAAAGTATGTCTTTTGTAATGTCATTTTATGTCTTTTGTGGAGTCATGTTATTGCATCAAAATTTGTGATCATCTTCAAAAAAGCATTTGCATCATCAAGGTATAAGAAATTCTCATTCTTAAATCTAGCCTCTTCTATACATCAACATTCTTTCCTTTTGAGTAAATTTAAATTCATTTTCAAGGTTGATTCCAAAACTAGGGTTTGACTTAGGCAAACCCCTTTCTACTCAATATTTTATCTCTTTTAAGTGTACAAGAACAAATCACGGGCATAAAAATAGGTACAGAGAAATAAGGTGGAGATCTACAGTTTGCAATTCGTGAGAGTTGAAACTGTCAGGAGCAGGCCGAGAAGGGCGCCTTAGTCCTAGGAGCAAGTTGAGCTGGAGACCTTGCTCCCTCTAATTTTTCCTAAATTTTTTTTATAGGTTGGGTATAGTCTACTCTGGTGGATCTTCTTTTGGAATTGGACAACCAGTTTATTGTGTCCCTAAGCACACAAAAAGATCATCTTGTCACCCTATTTTGTATTCCTCTTCTTTAATTGTAGAGTCATCTTTCAAGTATGCCCACTAGGGACCACTAAATTCACCTTGTAACTAAGAACATCTTGGGCCAAGTGGATCATTATTTCTCTCAAAATGATTAAAGCGGAAATAGGCCTTAAGCTTCCTAGTTTCCCCATACAATCCAATGAACCCCTATTTCTCCACATTACATTTTTAAATTTACCATCGTAAATTGCATCCTTATGCAATTTATTTCTCATTTAGGCCCTATTTTAGTAGATATGGCCTCTCACATTAAGTCATGTTCATCTTAGCTCAATTCCACATGTCGTTCTATCTTCTCCCTCCTATTTCAAACCTTTGGTCCCAGTTTGGGGCCTAGAATGACCCACTCCCAAGAGTAGCCCAATCAAGGTTCTCTACTCCCCAGTGTTTGGGCCCAAATTCAAATCACATAACAGTTAACATTGTTAAGTGGGAAACCTTTTCCTATGCTATCTTGCTTTGAGTTTTGTACCCCAAAATGCTTGGGAGAGGTATATAAGCAAGGTATCCTCCCTTATTTTGGGTAATCATGAACTAAGCACATTAGAAAACACAAAGAGAATGTGAATGATCAATAAATTCAAGTATTCAAGGAATTTCATCTCACCATATTATTCATTCTGGAAACCTTCAACAACCATCATGCAAGCATGTCTTTTGTAATTTCCTTTTAGGTCTTTTGTAGAGTCATGTTGTTGCATCAACATTTGTGATCATCTTCAAAGAAGCATTTTCATGTTCAAGGTATAAGGCATTCTCATTCTCAGATCTATCATCTACTATATATCAACACACTTTCCCTTCAAGTGCATTTCAATTGAATTTCAAGGTTGATTCCAAAACTGTGGTTTGAATTAAGCAAAACCCTTTCTACCCAACATTTTCTCTTTTCTATGTACAAGAACAAGTGACAAACCCACAAAAATAGGTATAGAGAAAGAAGGTGGAGTTCTACAATCTACAATTCATCAAGTTGAAACCGTTAGGAGCAATTCGATCAAGGTGCCTTAGTCCTGGGAGCAAGCTGAGTTGGGTGCCTTTCTCCCTCTAGTTTTTCTAGAGATTTTTTTTGCTAGTTGGGTATAGTCTGCTCTATCAAATCTTCTATCCGAATCAATTTTCCATTCCATTGTCTCCGTGTGCACACAAAAACATCATCTTGTCACCCTATTTTTCATTCCTATTTTTAAATTGCAAAGACATCTTTCAATTACCCCATGAGGAACAACTAAATTCACCTTGTTCTTAAGAACATCTTGAGCCAAGTGGTTCATTCTCTATCTCAAAGTGAATAAAGCAAAAACAAACCTTAAGCTTCCTATTTTGCCCATACAAGCTAGTGAACCCTATTTCCCAACATCACAATTGTTCTATGTCTTGCTAGACATTGGGGCAAATAAATACATCCTGCTTGAGAGTAAATCCTAATATATGTCTCTTACCTCAATTAGTGATCCAAAAATTTCAAAAATCTAAAAAAAATTCCCTAAAAAGTCCTAAAAAGTCATATGATGTTTTGAAAAACAATCCCTAAAAACTATAAAAATGTCTTGAAGAAGTCTCCAATATCATTATAAAAATCTCAAAAAGACAAAAACATCAAATAATTCTAGAAAATACTAAAAAATTAGAAAATGAAAAAAAAACCCAAAAATAATCCATCATTCAATATCCATAATAAATTATCCTCCTGCAACAATATACATTTTAGTAGACATAAGCATGAACCATGCAAAAAAATTACATTAACAAATCACACATCAAGAAACAAACCACCAATCTAGTCTACAACCTAACCGATCAATTGCCTATTATTTTTTAGCATCATTATCAAACAATGTACCTTTACAAATATTTCGTTCCTAAAATAGACACCCTATTAGATATCATATGCCCTAATGGTTACATCTTTCCTATGATGGGCATTGTGTCAAAAATCATCCCATAAAAAAATAGTTATCTTTAGCAAGAAGATCAATTTGGATGACTCATTTGGTCAAGTAATTCTTAACTTTTATTGATTTTTCTTAGGTCATGTTCCTATGCTACTCAAGGATATTCATAAGTGATTAGAGGAGCGAGAATGGATCATGATTTTTATCTTTGATTTCTATTTGTGGTTTGTTTTGGCAACATTCTTGGGGAAAATATGTTCCTTGTGTTCAATTGGGGCTCCATTTGGAAAAATTAGAACATCCTATGCAATTCAAAGGTCATCTAACACTTTCTTGCATCAGGATTAACATGCTTTGTGGTTACTTCCTCACATACTCTTGCAAGGAGCTATTGTCACTAGTATGAGTCAGGACATTCCTTGTCTACAATGTGCCTGTTAACACAAATGCATAGTCATCAGTCATCACCTTGTTCTTTCCATACCTTGGTGCAATATATCTAATTTCCATGTAATAAGGCTCAATGGTGGTGTACGTTAGGAAATCAGAAATCATTACAAGACAAGATAAACATAATAGCTCAATCACAAATGCATTCATTGCAATGAATCTATCCTAAGACACATTCAATAGAGACATGAAACAAAAACATTCAAAAGCAAAGAAATTATGCAAACCATAGACACGATTTGAATGCTCCTTCATGCAGCTCCATTGTTCTTCTTTCCTCTCCAAATGGTTTGGTTGTGGATCTCACCTACAAGTGCACACATAATTGAAAGCAAGTAGACAGGATTTTTGATCAAGAGTACTAGAAGCTTAAATTTGATAGTCTGATTAAGGATTATTCTCATTATTATTAGCCAAGATTGAAGAAATTCATCCAATTTATAGAAGAATTGGAGAGATGACAAGATTAGCATGATAGTGATTCGAATGGAAATTCAAATCAAGAATAGCAAAAATATGACATGTCTATGACAAATTGCTATGCAAGGGTTTATGACAATTTATGACAATTTATGACAAATTGCTATGCAAAGATTTATGACAAGATTTTGAAATAGAAATAGACATTTAGGAATTTAGGAGAAATTAGAAAATTAAGTTGGAAATAATGACTTGGAAATTAGGAAATTGATGCAAATTAGGTAAATTAATTAATAATTTCTCATTCATTAATTAATTTACAAAAATAGGAGGAATTAATTAGCCAATTAAATAATAATTTAATTGTGACAAGAAGACTTAGGATAAATAAATAAATTATTTAACCTAGAGGGAAAATGCTAAACAAGATTAAATGAATAAATCATAAAACCTTGGAATATGAATTAGCAATGCAAGGATGACAATTAGGTCTTGATGAAAGATAATTGATATCGATTCGATCATGATTTTGAATTGATAAATGACCAGTGTTGATAAATGATTTGATTGATAAATGCGCCGAGGAAAAATGACAAATTGATCCAAATTGACATGATTGAAGAGGACAAGGATCGATGACAAATCAATCGCAATATGACAAGATTGACAAGGACAAAGATCGACCAAAATCATGATTGAAGATTGTTGTCGACAAGACTAAATTCGAAAGCGAAACGGATGAAGAATGCAGAAGAAGGACTCAATGCTCGCAAATGATAAAAACCAAGTGCGTGACATAGGAGAAAATGTTAATGCAACACAAAAACCTAAAATGAGGCAATGCGCAAATGTTAAAGTATGACTTCGCAAGCGTTGACCATTTTTAGGTGTCTACATTTTGCCCCTCTTTGAGACAATGTGATTTTAAGCGTTGTTTCAAAGAACAATAATGAAAATGCCCCAGACAATGATAATGACATATGCATGCCCCCTCGAGGAATTGGCCGGAAACATGCAGAGAATAGGCCAATTGATCGATAAGAATGATAGGATCGAACGGATTGACAATCGGAGATCGGATACATGAAGGACAAGCAATTTAAGGTGCACAAGACCGTGATCAACATAAGATGGAGAGGACACATGTCCATCTATGCACTGACAAAGATCTATAAATGGGACCAAGAGAGTGAAAATTGTTCATTTGCACTAGCCCAAGAAGAGGATTTGTTGCTCTAGAAAAGGACACTTGCAGAGAGATGGTGAACATTCAAATGGTAGATCACCTTGGAGAATGTGTATGCATGTACAAATGACTAGACGATGTGGGAGCAGCGATATGTATCTCAAAAACCCATGTTTTCAATTTCATGAATTTGACTTGCTTGCGGGACATTGCGGGGCCCACAGGGGATACAGAAACTGACTTCTGCGCTTGTGTAGGGTCTTCTGCACTTGTGTGAGGTCTTCTACGCTTGTGTAAGGGTATATAAGCACAGGTTACATGACACAAGCGCAGGTTACATGACACAAGCGCAGGTTCCTTGACACAAGCGCAATTGTGCATTGGGAACTCAATTTTGGTCCAAAACAACACGCAAATGATCCGAAAAGGGGGGATAAGGGTAGGATAGGTCAGAATAGATGAAAAACACCCTGAGGTGGACATGAAAATGAGGAAATGCAACCCGTAGGAGCAAACCCTAAAACTGACAAAATGTGCCCCAATTGTGATGCAGAGTCGACAGTATCCGTTGATCACGCGGGAGAACCGACTTGACTGCTTCATGTTACGACATAGACTCAGAAGCACGGATAGAGATATATTAGCAGGACTTGAGACATGGTAGGGATGAGGAGGATAGAGGGAGAACCCAGTGATAGAGGCACGTGCTCCTTATGACAGACAGTGGACATTATGTAGTTTGACATTATATAGTCAGCCTGTGGGCCATACTTAGGACAGCTAGTCCAATTTTGTACTCCGATATTATTTTGACATATGATATGATATGCATCGATATGATGGGATGCAATGTGTGATGATTGATGTTATTTTCCATGTATGGATGACTTATGCACTATTGATGTATGAATTGTGGAACATGTATGGATATATTTTTTTTATGTGTTTTTGATGCATTAATAATATGAAATGGATAAAATGCTTGATGTAATGCAAATGTACTAACCAATGAATGCAGGATGCAGCATATGTATGGAGAAATCAGAGCACTAGACCGAACTGACTATCCGAACTGATGGAAGAAGTGTTAGTAAGAAGAAATGAGACAGAGGGAAATTAGTGACGAAGAAAAACTTGCTTTCAGTAATGCACTTTGTAGGTGAGAACCTTTATTTTAATATAGCAAAATGGATGCGTAGCATCATGGCATTGAAGGCCAGAGCTGAAATGCAACCCCTTTTTGCAAACAAACAGACACATCATAGACAAACAACAATCACAATTAAAAAAAAAAGGACCATGAGCCATCCCGGTCACTCTAAATCACTCAGTGACATCATCGAGCAACATAGGAACATGACCGAAGCCAAAGATAAATCAATAAAAAGATAAGATGCACAAATTCCAACAAATCAAACAAACATCTTGATCTTCATTGTCAAAAGTTGAAAGCGTTGATAGGACAATCATGCTGTCTGGTTTCAGTGAATGTGGTACCCCGTCTAAGACAGGACACAGTCTGGTTTCGAGTATACCACACCCTGTATAAGACCCATGATAGTAGAGACAAGGACAAATGATTTTGATGGTAACGTTCGATTGATATGACAATTTTGATCAGTTTGAATGTCTGGTTTTGATTGAAAAAGTTCATCTGTTTATGCATGATTTCATTAAAGCACAGTGTTGGATTGCGTGTCATTGGATGTATACTCAATGATTTGTCTTATTCACAAAAAGAGATCCTTCATTGCAAAATGCTTGTTTTTGGATTTTAATGTTTTTGAAATGTTTTTGGGTTCATTTTTTCAGGACGTTTTATGATTTTTATGGATTTTCAATTTGTTGATTTTTAGATATTTTTTTAGGACATTATTCGATTTTTTTTTTTGAAGATTTTTTTAGGACATTATTTGATTTTTTTGAATATTTTTTAGGACATTATTCAATTTTTTTGAATTTTTTCAGGACATTTTTCAATTTTTTTTTTTTTGAAGATTTTTTCAGGACTTTATTTGATTTTTTTGAATTAATTCAGGACATTATTTGATTTTTTAGAGATTTTTTTTAAGGACATTTTTAAATTTTTTTTGAATTTATTTCAGGACAATTTTCCAATTTTTATGATTTTTTTCAGGACATTTTTCAATTTTTATGATTTTTTTCAGGACATTTTTCAATTTTTAGAGATTTTTTTCAGGACATTTTAAAATGTTTTTTGGATTATTTGCCCCCAGTGTCTAGCAAGGCAAGGAATATGACAGGTGAATAAATAGGCTTGCTGAAATGTTGGTGGATAGAGGGAAGACAAAGGCCTTTTATTATGGAGACAACACGGATGCAATTTTCAAGGGCTATTGCGTGATGGGACAAGAGACTGGATATGACAATGTAAAGCAGGAACATGGTATGAGGGACATGTCAAGAGGTTTTTTGAAACCATGTTTAAATTTTGCGTCCTTATGTCGGATCAAGATCAAGGAATGAAAAAGAGTGTTTGGATAGTGATAAGATATGGATAGGATAAGCAAGACCAAGAATGGATAAGGGACATGGACTGAAGGTCGGGATTGGCTAAGGGATAGTGGCAGAAAGTTGCAATAAGCCAAGGAATATGGATGAAAGGTTGAAATAAGAAAATGGATAAAGACCAAAAGCTATGATGGACTAAAAGCTGCAAACAAGATGCGTGATGCTCATGAAGATCCTCAGCCTTGTCAAGATCAAAGGTGGAAAGGGAAACTGGACATGAGGGACAATAGGATATGAAGGGTAATGACAGGGGTTTGATAGGATAATGGAAGGGCAATAGGATATGAAGGAGGAAACCTGCCCCCAAGTGTGGTGTGCAAGAAGTTCATAAATTACGCATGACGCCTGTTTGCCAGGTTTTCATCATGGTACTTGCCCAAGGCGCCTGTTTGCCAGGTTTTCACCAGTGGATGAATTATTTTTCTTTACTTTTGTTCTTTTGTCTTTTTCTTTTTTTTTTTCAATTTTTTCTTTTTTTTTTTTTGTATTTTTTGACTTTCTCAATAGAAGATGGACACATGATAGGGGATGGAAGAAGGACTCAAGCGTCTTTTTGTTTGGATAGTAGCCTTGAAATAAATGGACCATGACCTTTAAAAGTATGCTCAAAGACGTTGGTAGGATAAGGACATGGAAAAAGAGATGAAACTAAGGCAAGGATTTATGTAAAGGATTGGATCAAAGGGATGGAAGGATGGAAAATATGCATTGGATAATAGGTAGGGTATTGGAAGAATTGGGCTTCAGTGGATGGAAATGAAAGCAAGATCAACATTGGCACACACCTTGAGGGGTGATGGACTGATGGAGGAAAAATGGATTTCAGATTGTGAGATTTGGATGGAGGAATAGCTTGGGATTTTGGGACATAAGGACCCAAAATGGAAGAAGGAAGTGATAGAGGAACAAATTTGAGAGGTTTGGATGGAGGAATAGCAACTTTGGATGCCAAGTTGGATTTTTATTTAGGCTTTTGTGCTTCAAGGAGCCGCTTAGGGATCCACATGGTTTTTGATTTTTCATGCTTTTGTGGTTCCTTGGAGTGCATTGCTTGCACAAGGGATTTAGGAACCCATATATATTTTGACTTTGCTTTATTTTTCTCAGTGGGCCTTTCTGACCTTTTGGATATTTCTTTTTCTTTTTGGATCATATTTTTCTTTGCTTTGACATGTTTATTAGATTGGACATGTTGATCCTTGAATACATGTGGATTGCTAGACTTATGACGTTTATGCTTGGCATCCAAATTGCTTGGAGGGGGAAAGGAATGCATGGATGGATATGAATGAAATGGACTTCTTTTGAATGGATGAAATTTACTCAAGGATGTGTGCCTTTGCTGACCTTGCATAGAGGACGAAGGGATATAAGCACCTAAGATGGATGGAAGGTATGATGGGGAAGGTGTATGTTTTGATTTTGATGGAGGGATACCAACGTCTTGAGAGTGAGTTGTGTAGACATGACCCTTAACATTTTCTTTCACATGAAGGGATTCTTGCTTATGGAGATCTACCCCTTTGCCTTTATGAATATCTTGACTTGTAGGATGCTCTTTTCCTTGGGAAGAAGACGCGATTCCATTATGAGGTGGATATGATATGAGAGAAATAATGAGATCTTGAAGTGGATCGGATTTCACCAAAGTGGAAGAACCCATTATGCATGTCGAGGGTTCATGAACATCTTGCACTAACACATTAGAATCATGAAGTGGATTAGGATCATGAGGGGGACTAGGATTGTGTAGTGGACATGGTTCAATGACAGGCTCTTCAAGAGATGGAATGGGAGAAATAATGGGATCATCAAAAGAAATACGATCTTGGAGTGGATATGCTGGATTAGGACATGGAGATGGAGGAACAAAAGGATCTTGTGGAGGATTTAAAGAAATAATTTGATCTTGACAAGGAGGAAGATCATTGGAATCCTCTTTAAAGGTGCTTTGCTCTTGACTTTCAATGGGATCATCATAAAGGATGGAAAGGATATCTTGATCTTTCTCAGGAAGTGGAATGTCAATGGGATTTGAAAGGACATTGTGTTCATGAAATGGAAGGGGATCGTTTGGGATTTGATGGACTGAGATATCTTGATCTTGCTCGGGGAATGGAGTGTCAATAGGAATTTGGATAGGATGGACAAGAATAGGGGAATCATCATGAGTGTCTGGGAAGATGAGATCCTGGTCAACAATTGGATGGGATGATAAGGTTTCGGGATCTTGATCTTGATCTGTTTTAAGACACATTTCTTCATGCTCTAAATTATCCTCTTGACATGGGGTTAGACTTTGGACATGCATGGGGGATTTTGGCGAGGTATCAATGCTTTGGCATGAAGGGGATGCACTTTGAACATTTGTGATGGATTATGACAAGGAATCAATGCTTGAACATGAGGAAGAGGGACTTCGAATGGGGTCCTCTAAAATAGGTAATGGCAATAAAGTGCATGGTGGCATTGGGTCTTGTATTTCTAAAACATGACAAGGATGTGCATCATGAATTGGATTATCGTGGCAATCAATTATGGATAGCTCTTGGATAATTGCATCCTTGGGTGTATTGTTTGATGAGGATAATATGGAAGGCTCTTGTGAAACTTCTAAAGGTGTAGGGATAGATGCCACTGGAGAGTCAATTTGTTTGCGGGGGGATGAGGCATTGCTAGACATAAGTGTATTATCTTGATATTCTTCAAAGAACTCACTTGGTAATTTCCTTAAGATCATTGCAATAAAGCCACCTTTCTTTCAAGGTTTTAACATGGTTGTATTTGTATTTTGAACTTGTTTGGCAAGGAGTTGGTTCTGGTCTGATGTCATGTTTTGATATTGGACTTGGTTCAATTGTTCCAACATGTTTGAAACTTGGGTTGGTGTGTGCTGCAACCTTTGTTTTTGAATGTTTGGTTGTGGTTGTTGACATTGTATAGTTGGTTGGACATATTGTTGAAATTGAACCATTGGTTGTGCTGGTTGAATATGTTGGACAATTGGTTGAACCATTCGTTGTATTGGTTGAAAATCTGATTGATAGTAAACACCTTCTTGTTCTTGTTGTGGAGGCACATAATGTTGAAATTGATGTTGTCTCTTTTCTTGAAATTGTTTCATCATCTCTATTTGGGAGAGGAGAGCTGGTATGTTTGATCGTTCAAGAAGAGATCTTACATCAATTGGCTCAATCTTTGGATTTCGACCTGGAAATTTTTGAAACATTTTGGACATTTGTGATCTATTCTTCTCAACGTTTTTCACTCTTTGTTCCAATATCTCATTTTCTTGAGCTAGTTTCTCCTCTAGTTTTTGTTTTTGGAGACTTGTTTCATCATAAAAAGTTTGATCAATGTTTCTTTGTTGTTGGGTTGGATAGAATTGTGATTGCATTGTTGGTTGATACGTCAAACTTTGTTGCATCATTGGTGCTTGGAACCTTGTTTCAATAGACATGTCACTATGCAAATGCAATAGTTTTGGAATTTTTCAAGGATAATGTATGATATGCAACTAAATGCAAACTAAATAGATGAAAATGCAATCTATGGCAAGAATGCAATCTATGTTTTTGGTTGTTTTTGAATATTTTGACAAACTTATGAATGCAAATCTAAGAGAGGGACCCTTGGGAAATTGGAATGATGTCTAGACCTCAAAGGACAAAAGGACCAAGTGACAAAAAGACAAATGACAACGTCTCCCCTATATGCTTGGATACTTAGCTAGGTTTGACCAAATGACAATAATGACAAAAGAGAAAAGGTTTGATAAGTTCTAGACTTCTTAACAATGACTTAGGGTTTATCAAAGATTTGGATTACTCAAGTATGACAAAACCTAGTTTTGACACTATATGCTAAGGGACAATTACTATGCAAGTGACCCTAATATGATATGATAATAACCTAAACTTAATGAAGAGACTTAGGGTATGCAAAGTATGACAATGGTATTACTCTAATGCAAGAGGACACATGCAAATGGATGACTCTTATTGATATGCAAAGGAGTATGACTTAGGTGAAACCTAACCTTGGTACTTGACAATGAACTTTGCAAAATGCAACCTAAGATGAACCTAAATCTAAGTGACATGTGGTGTTGAGACAAGATTTTAAAAAATGTTTGACAACCATGTTTGAAGGTGAGTTTTGAATCTTGTTGAGCTTTTGTTGGATGAATGTCTCTTGTGTTTAATCTTATGTTGGATCAATTTGTTTTGCTTTTTGAAATGGGATGCAATTTAGCTTTTGACAAGCAAAGAATACAAGATATTGCAACTTAGACTCAAGACAATCATGCTCATTCCCACATTTCTTATGGTAGGCAAGGACATTAGGTACTTGAGAGGTAGACTCATTATGGGATTCAAGGAGAATACATAGATGCTTGACCCCACAGGCTCCCCTCCATGGCACTCACTTCTCAGGGTAGCCAAGCATCAGTCCCCATGGAAATCTCCCCATGGCGAACTTAGTATCTCTTCCAAGTATCTGAATTTGTCCTTCTCAAGCAACTAGAAGGGTTTTTTGCCTCTAAAAACAAGGTGTTTAGTAAGGATTTTTGTTAAGCATTACTCCTTGATGTCACGCAAGCGTGATTGAGACATTAAGCCCATCAAGATACCAAACAAATGTAGTCGCGCAAGCATGATTTAGACCAAGAGGCCCTACTTAGATGTTGATATGAGAAAGAGTCCAAGGGTCATCACTTCCCAAGTAACTGCAATTCCCATGTAATACTTCCTTCAAAGCTTTCACTCATCAGGTTTTTTTTTATAGTGAGTTAGAATGCCAAGGAATTCTAGCCATACTCACTTTGGGTCGTTCCCTTCTCACAATTATCACTTGCTTGCAAAAGCAAAGTGGTCGGGAAGGCAAGCCCTCTAAAGGAGACAAACAATCAAAGACATGAGCATGGTATCGAAGATCTGGATTTCTGATCACCCTAAGAAGGATGAGAGCATACTCTCCTACTCCAATGTCACACTCAACAATCAAAGCACAAACACATTCATTCCAACCTATTTAGAAATCACTAGGTGCCTAAAAATTAAATACAAACACAAAGTTTGATTGCTTCTCCAAGGCAACCTACAAAAACCCGAGTTAGAAGTATGATTCGCTTATTCTTTGACTTTCGAATCTACACAAAGCGTGTTAGTAGTTTGATTTATTGTCTTTTCCATGCGTATGCCAAGATTCTGCATAGATAATTAGTACCAAAATCCAAAGCACAGAAAACAAAATGCAAAAACATAACAAATTTCAAGTAAACACTACATTTTTTACCTCTGTTCTGGACTTTACACAGGTGCAGAACCCATGACATAGGCGCAGAATGTAGGACACAAGTGCAAAATGTCTTCTACATAGGCACAAAATGCTCAACATAGGCGCAGGATGCAAGACACAGGCGTAGAAGTCTCCAGAAAACCCTGCACGACCCTGTTTTTGGGTTTTTTGGCCTGCAAATCAACTTGAGAGCACTCAAAACACCATAAAGAGGTTAGAAGGTTAGTTTTTCACGTCGGGTTCACCAATTAATGTACGTTAGGAAATCATAAATCATCACAAGACAAGATAAACGTAATAGCTCAATCACAAATGCATTCATTGCAATGAATCTATCCTAAGACACATTCAATAGAGACATGAAACAAAAACATTCAAAAGCAAAGAAATTATGCAAACCATAGACACGATTTGAATGCTCCTTCATGCAACTCCATTGTTCTTCTTTCCTCTCCAAATGGTTTGGTTGTGGATCTCACCTACAAGTGCACACACAATTGAAAGCAAGTAGACGGGATTTTTGATCAAGAGTACTAGAAGCTTAAATTCGATAGTCTGATTAAGGATTATTCTCATTATTATTAGCCAAGATTGAAGAAATTCATCCAATTTATAGAAGAATTGGAGAGATGACAAGATTAGCATGATAGTGATTCGAATGGAAATTCAAATCAAGAATAGCAAAAATATGACATGTCTATGACAAATTGCTATGCAAGGGTTTATGACAATTTATGACAATTTATGACAAATTGCTATGCAAAGATTTATGACAAGATTTTGAAATAGAAATAGACATTTAGGAATTTAGGAGAAATTAGAAAATTAAGTTGGAAATAATGACTTGGAAATTAGGAAATTGATGCAAATTAGGTAAATTAATTAATAATTTCTCATTCATTAATTAATTTACAAAAATAGGAGGAATTAATTAGCCAATTAAATAATAATTTAATTGTGACAAGAAGACTTAGGATAAATAAATAAATTATTTAACCTAGAGGGAAAATGCTAAACAAGATTAAATGAATAAATCATAAAACCTTGGAATATGAATTAGCAATGCAAGGATGACAATTAGGTCTTGATGAAAGATAATTGATATCGATTCGATCATGATTTTGAATTGATAAATGACCAGTGTTGATAAATGATTTGATTGATAAATGCATCGAGGAACAATGACAAATTGATCCAAATTGACATGATTGAAGAGGACAAGGATCGATGACAAATCGATCGCAATATGACAAGATTGACAAGGACAAAGATCGACCAAAATCATGATTGAAGATTGTTGTCGACAAGACCAAATTCGAAAGCGAAACGGATGAAGAATGCAGAAGAAGGACTCAATGCTCGCAAATGATAAAAACCAAGTGCGTGACATAGGAGAAAATGTTAATGCAACACAAAAACCTAAAATGAGGCAATGCGCAAATGTTAAAGTATGACTTCGCAAGCGTTGACCATTTTTAGGTGTCTACAGGTGGTATTTTTCGTACATTGGTGAAAGCATAATAAGAGTTTCAAGATTTTGGAGTAATTTTAGGATAATTATATAATTATTTTTTAATTATGTCCTTTAATTTCTTTTTCACTTAAGACAAACTTAGGTGATTTATTTTATCTAGGTGTTATGCTTTTTTAGTTTGATTTCACCAAGAGGAACTTCTAGTTAGCTTTTCTAGATTGTAGTTGAGCTTAATTTAGCTCCTACTTTGCATTGTTTTAGCTCTTCTAATTTTAGGATTAGGGCATCTATTTCTTTCTATAAAGAAAGTCTTTCATTTCTTGTAATTGTACCTCCAATTGTATCTCCATTGTTGAATCTTTAATTCTTTTATGCAATAGTACAAAATTATCTAGTTGTTATAGAACTATGACAATATTTTCTTGATCTCTTTTGTGTGATAGATGTTTTGCTTGCAAATTATTCTTGGATCCTATGGTTCATCATCAACTTCTACATGGTATCAAAGCATTTTTGTCAAGTTCCTATCTGCATGCTTGAGGGATCCAACCTGAGGTGAATTTTTTGTGCACTTTGGGCTCAAACAAAGGTTGTCATCACATCCATAGCATAGAAAAACTCCAACACAAGATTGTGGTATCATATATCAGGACTAAACAAAATTTGATCTTGATCAACCCTTGTCTATCATCAACTAACATTCTTCACTTCTGACTAATCATTCTTCAGTTTGATCATATTTCATCTTTTATCGAACATTAATATATCATTTATCTTATACAAGATGTGTCCTTTAAACTAAAAGTTTTCATATATCATTGGTCTTATACATGACGTGTCTTTCCTAAAACTAGATGATTATCTATCATTGGTCTTATACACGATGTGTCCTTCCTAAAACTAGACTTGATCTTTATCGATCAATTCCATTAATCAAAAAAATCTAGTCAATCCAATCAATTTATAAATCACTCCCCATCTCGTCTATCCAATCAAGCTCATGAATGTCATCAAGCTAACCATTCTTCTATTTTCCATATAACATTTGTCTTCTTTCAAGAGATCATTTTTTCCTTTAATGCATAAACAATCTCTTGAGGGGGCATCCTACCTCCATTCCTGAGCCATATTGGGGCAAAATTTAATTACTTTTTCTTTGAACCAACACTCAAAATCACATTGTCTCAAAGAGGGGCAAAATGAAGGCACCTAAAATTTTCCCACGCTTGCGAATGTCAATTTCACTAACTATTCCTCCTTATTAATTAAATAATCTAATTATTTAATTAAGTTGACTTTTCTTTTCTAAATTAGCATCATTCTTCCATTCCAAATTCAAATTTTGAATTTCCCTCCAACTCTATAGTTAAATAATTTTAATTATTTAATTAGCTAATTTTCCTTTAATATTAATTAAATAATTTTAGTATTTAATAAATCCCAATTATTTACTTTAATTAAATAAAATTTATTGATCAATTTAATCAAATTCCATTATCTTTTTATAATTAAATAATTATTCCAAATTATTTACTTATCTAATAATGTCCTCTTAATTAAATAAATTTCCTAATTTATTTAATTTCATTTCTCTCACATTTCAATTTAATTTTATTTCTCTCACATTTCAATTTAATTTAATTTCTTTCACATTTCATTTAATTTAATTTCTCCCACATTTTGACAACCAAATTTCTTCAATTTCAATGAAATGCTAATTTCCTCCATTTTCCTACAACACAGGTTGAAAATGGCTAACTGTCACTAACTGTCAATTCCACTATTGACTTGTCCTATGACTCATCAATCACCTTTTTCTGACTAATCAGTCAATTCTCTTAACTATTCAATCAAATCAATCAATTCATTCTAACTTGATCATGCATTCAGTTTTATATTGCAATTATCTCCATCTATTATGTCTCAAGAATTCTCAACCATTGATCAATTATGTTGTCAAATTAATCTTGATCGTCGATTTAGATCGCAAAAATATATAAATCCAACATCATTCTCAATCATGATCAACTACATTCTTTTAATTCTTGTGATCACTCTGTAGGTATTGTATGACTCTAAGAGACACTACCGCCATATGCAATGAGGACAAGAGAAATGAAAGCCACTTGCTTGAATTCAGACTTTGATTTGCACTATTGCTAATTTGTACTTTCTGTTCAATTTGTTAGCATGCTTCAATTTTCTATGATTATAAGTTAGTAATAGATATTAGTTTGTGGTTGCTTATTTGGTCTATTGCATGTTTCCCCCTATTTTTTAATCATTACACATGTTATTTGAGAGATGTAGGAGAGCAAGATTGTGTATTTCTAGGGATAGAGTATGTCGGCACATCTCTATCATGACCTAGGCAGATATGTGTATTATGAGGTGAAGACTTTGATGACATGCACTCTCCTTCAAGTTTGGATATTTGAGCACATATCATGTACTTGGCTAGGGGGATTTCCTATGGATCTCAGCTTTGATTAGCCATGGGCACATGCATACCCTTGTGGGAGACCTTGATAGAGAGGAGTTTTATTGTATTAGAGAGTTGTACTTGATCATCTATAGTTTGCATATTTCACTTAGAGGCCTTATAGGTGTATGATATAGTGACTGGACAACATAGATAGTTGAGGTGGATGCAACATGATTGTTTGTTGGAGGGCCGTCATAGATACATCATTGTACCATTTTACAATGATTGAGTGATGCAATAATTTGTTCATATATAGGGTATTCCCATTATAATATTGATGTACCTATGATCATCCTGAAGTGCTATGACACATGGAGCACAACCTAGACTGATAGCACTAGATGTGGAGATTACTTATTTAGAAGAGGAGGGGAGATATGATGCACTGACTCCATATAATGTTGATGATGTGGGTGTTCAATGGGCATACATCAGGTATTGGGAGGATACTTATCCTACCCCCACCTTTCCCAAAGACCATCCTATGACAGAGCCAAAGCCATGGGTTAGACCAATATATGAGGATGAGGTAGAGAGACACAATGAGATGGAGAGAAAGGATGAGCCTAAAAAAGAACTTGATGAAGATGATGAGCAAGATCAGGGAAAGGACTATGTACCCGATCATAAGTATTTTGAGATACTGGATCCTAACCCACCACATGTAGAGGATAAAGGGAAGATAGGAGAGGATATGGAGGAGGATTATATAATACTGTGGAGACCTACCTCCCAGGCATGTAGAGTATCACCACTAGTCACCAATGTGAAGATACCTAGTGTTCACAAGCATGGAGTGAGTAGTAGAGTTATGCCCCAAGGCACAATGTAGACTACAATATCCCATACTCCTATGGTCAATCCCGAGTGGCAAAAGGGAGACCTAAGTAAGAAGATGTGATTTAGTTATGATATTTTCTTATGTTTTAGATGCTTGCTTTTGATATATATGATGATGTTACTAATATTGATTTATTTACTTTCTTGCAGTTGGTACACGAGGATGGCATGATTTTTTGGATCACATCCTCCAAGATATGGTCATAGTCGTGCACATCCCTCAATCATCACAAATTGTTTATGGGTCTAAGTAGAGTGTGGGGAGGCATGGGGATATCTTTAATTCTATGAGAGTAGATTTGTAAATATTTTGGGAGGAGAGGGAGAAATACAATAGGAGCTTACAGAGGCTAGATTGGAGGCATCAAGGCTTAGAAAAGTCATCAAGGATATGGAGCAGAGGATTTTTTCTCACTCTCAATCCCTGATATCTCATAGATGATACTCTATGCCACCACCACAACCAAGACCTAAGGGCTTGGGTAACCATCATTCATAGTGTGATGAGATGTATATGATTGGACAATACATTTATGATATCTCTCATATTTCTCCCTTAATGCAAAACAATTTGTTATATTGCTTTGATCAAAATAACAAATATGGTGATGTATATGTATGTCTTGATTTTATGCATCTATGATTAATTAAACAACCCATGCATAGTATTTCAATCAATGCTACAATGATTAAATTGATAGATGTGATTTAATTAAACAACTTAATAAGTGTTTAACTAAATGTGATAGTTAATGATGTGGTGTACTCATGTTGAGCTAAATTTCTATGTGATCTAGCTAAGAATGTTTTCTAACTAAACACATCACAATCTAACTAACATAGGCACATGGAATACTAAACAATTTGCTAACATAAAGAAATTTAATATCCTAAGAATAAGAAATTATAAATAAATCCAAGACAAAATAAGAATAATTTGTCAATAATGAAGCAATATACACTAAATAGAAAGATAATCAAACTATCTAATATAGCATTCTTTAATGATGAAACACTAGCATACCATTCAATAAGAAAGAAAGGACAGATAAAATTAAGGATAATATTTAAACAAGTGTATAGCATTAATGGGATCTTTGAGAGGTGTACCTTCCACATCTAATATTTTGTAAGAACCTGATCCATAGACCTTAGTGATGATGTATGGTCTAAGGCAATTCAAACTGAACTTTCCTTTTTTTCCTAGTAAAGCATTTATGTTGTTTTAATACTCATAGAGGACCAAGTCACCAATAAAGAAAGAGCATTGAATGACCTTGTCATTATAGCTTTTCTACATAGTCTTTTGGGAAGCATGAATATGTTCGAGAGCATTTATTCATTATTTATCAAGAATTTCAAGTTGTTGAAGATGTTATTCTCTATAAGAATTATTGTCAAAGACGCCCCTGAAAAAAAATTGCAATGAAGGAATCTCTAACTCTAGAGGCATAATCGTGTAGGCACCATAAACAAGATTATAAGGAGTGGTACCCATAGCTATGCAGACACTAGTTCGATAAGCCAATAGAGCATAAGATAATTGTGTATGGCATTCCTTTTCATGTTTGTTAATAATTTTACGAAGGATTTTCTCAATTATCTTGTTAGAAGCTTGGACTTTACCATTTAATCGAGAATAGTATGAAGTAGAAAAATAATATTGAATGTGATATTTCTTGAGAAACTTCTTCACATATTTTTTCTTAAATGAGGTTCTATTGTTAGAAATGAATGTCAAAGGTATATAAATCAAGAAACAATATTAGCTAGGATGAACTAACAAATTACTTAAACAATTGTAGATTGAAAAGGAATGACGTAATCTTGAGTTGTGATAATGAAAGTATGTCCTTGAGAATAAAGAGGTGAAATCATTCCAATAAGATCCAAACCCCATAAGGAAAATGGCCAAGGAGCAACCTAGGCTCATAGTTAATTGGCAAGAGCATGAACCAAATTGTTGTTGATGACACTGACAATACTTTTTGACAAAAGCAAATGAATCTTTCTCCATATTTTGCCAATAGTATCCCATTCAGAGAAACTTTTGAACCAAAATTTTACCACCAAAATGCCCCCCACAAGCCCCTAAATGTGCTTCTTCAAGGGCAATAGGTATCTTTGATTTGTTGAGACATTTAAGGAGACCATTATAGCCTCACCTATAAAAAATATTGGAGTGAATGATTTATCGTGTGACAAGTATGCGAATTTGAGTTCTTGTATTTCTATTTGTGGTATCAATAAAAGTACCATCACACAAATATTGAATAATATGGGAGTACCACTCATCAAAATACATGTTATCAAAACAAACAATATCACTAGAACTATTAGAAACAACAAAATAGATAAGATTATGAATGGTAAAAATTTTAATCCATAGAAGGATCATCAAGGGATATAAGGGAAGCAACACTTGACATTGCATCTGCATATCAATTATCTATTAGCAAGATATGATCTATGGTGTAAGAAGAAAATTGCTTTAACAATGATAAAACTAATTCACAAAATTGAGAAAGTTTAGTTTGTTTAGCTTGATATGTCCCCATATCTTTATGATAAAATGTGAATCACCAAAGATACACAAGTATTGAATTTGAAAGGATAAAGCCACTTTCATACTAGTGATAAGGGCTTCACACTCAATAGTATTGTTGGTGCATAAGAAATTAATATGATAGGATAGAGGAATCAACTTTCCTGAAGGATTACTAATATCACACCTACATCAGAGCTAGTTCAACATCTAGCTCCATCAAAGAAAAAATTACAAGTATTGTCCACATCTAAAGGAAGGAAAAACTCATCAAAAAATGAGTCTTGATTAGGAAAAGTGAAAGGGGAAGGAGCATCAACAAGATGGTCAATTAAATCTTGACCTTTAATCACTTTTTGAAAGACAAACTTAAGATCAAACTCAATTAATAACATAACCCATTTTGCTAAGTGTCCTAAAAGATCAATTTTGGATAAGAGATGCTTTAATAGATCAAACTTAATAATAACACATGTTTCAGTGTTGAGGAGATAATGTCTTAACTTTTGAATTGCAAAAATAATAGCAAGACATTATTTATCTATTTCAATATATTAGATTTCATAATCAAGTAAATTATGAATTATGTAGTACATAGGATGTTCTTTACCATCACTATCATGTTGTTCCAATAAGGTTTTAAGAGCACTAGAAGAAGCAACAATATAGAGAAGAAAGGGGAAATTAGGTTTAGCAGATTGTAAAACAAGAGGACTAGCTAGGTAATGATTTAAGTCATCAAAATATTTTTAACAATCCACATTCCACTTAAAAGCATTTTCCTTCTTAAGATATTGGGTGAAAGGAAGAGTACAATCCATGAGTTGTGAAACAAATTGACAAATAGCCTGAGCTTGTCCTTGCAAACTAGAAAGTTGAGAAATATTTCTAGGAGGTGACTATAGAGGAGGAGATTTGTTATCCTCAAGATGATGAACCTCAAGGAGCAAACCTATATTCCGCTACCTCACTTAAACTAGTGATAAAGGTGATCCAAGCGATAAAGAATGTGAAACTAAACTAATAGACTATAGATGAGATTTCTGGATGACTCTGCTAAGCCTCTATCTTGAGGACAAGCATGTAAATCTGTGACACTAGGACAACGCATTGTCATCCTATACGAGTGAGGTACAAAGACTATATGAAAATGATAGATGTAGTTACAATATTAAATGACTACTACAAATGAATGATGAATTAAATTAGAAACATAGAATGCAAAATACTGAAACAAAATAAGAAGGAAGAGTGAGGAAAACTTACAACCGGTCCACGATTGAAGCCTCCCATAAAATGTTTTCTCTTCTACAATCTCAAACCTATACACAAGAAAGAAGGAATATATTGGGGGGTTGTGTCTTGGATTCTTCTTAAGTTAGACCCCTATTTTGGTGTTTCCACCTCCATGGACAACCCTTAAAAACCATGAAGAAATATATGATAAAGATAATAGAAAGACGATAATGGATTAAAATAAAATGTAAAACAAAATAAGGAGGATCAATGAACTCCCCTTTCTAGACTCATGAGGAATAGCTGTAAGTTTGTTTGAGAGAGTGCAACAATGGTGGATAATGTGAAAACTTGTCAATATCACCCAAGGAGATTGCCAAAAGCTTCAACCTGCAAGTATTGATCTAAAATTTCCAAAACCCCCCAAAAATGCCTTCAAATGGGAGAGATATAGGCCATGGAAGGAAAACCAACATCGGTGGGCATAAGAAGGGGTGTTATGATTCCTTCTAAGAGTAGGCATAATGCTCAAACATCCACCTACAGACTGTCAGATTCATAGAACACTAGTGCCTCGCGCTATAGTCCCAAAGGTGATAGTTTGACAAAGTTGGTGAAATTCCAATTTTAAGTTGACAAAGCGATCCTAATGGACAAAAGGAAAAAGATGGCAGTGCATGACCTCCAGTGACGTGGAGGAAGGTGACATTTATCGTATTGAATTGTGCTAGGTTTGATTTTTGATATTACATTTTGCCCCCACTTTCACAAGCATGTCTTTGTTGAGAGATGTGAAGCTAAAGTAGAGGAAGATAAAGAGTTATGATAGGAAGGTAGAATTTCATTGATTAGATGAAGTTTCCCCAACAAGATGAAGCTAAGATTTGAAATAGATTTTGTTAACCAATACATCTCAAACATGCTAGCTACAGACTAACATGTCAGATGACAAGATAAAGGATATATTTAGATGGATGATAAGATAGCATAATAGAAACAAACCTCACTTTGAAGGAAAGCCCCTTGTTATGAAAATATACGAGATAAGTGGTCGCCATGATATGAGATGCGATGATATGGATAGGAAAGTATGTTATGATTGATAGCCATATGATAGAGCAAGAATTTGTCAGCATGGGTAGTGATACACTAGATAGCCATGTGATTGGGTGATAAAAGATAGATTTAATAAGTAGTAGATTGGCCCCTATGAAGGTGAATGAAAGATGTAGATTGAATGGTTTGGCCCCCATCTAGGAAAACATGATAAAGAAAAAGATCAAGTGGTTTGTCCCCCACCTAGGACAAACATGGAAAAGAAAAAGATAAAGTGGTTTGGCCCCCACTTAGGAAAAACATGAAAAAGAAAAAGATCAAGTGGTTTGGCCCCCACCTAGGAAAAACATGAAAAAGTGATCAGAAAGAAACATAAACACAAGAATCTAATAGAGAAATGCAGATCATTAAAAAATGCAGATATGATGCCCCCCCTTAGAATGATATGCATGAAAGGCATGTTATTCTAAGGAGATCAAGAGTAGTTGTGGCATGTCAACATGTCAAGATGTTTCCATGGAATGCCACCAATAGATGGTGACACATGAATGTCCACAACATCAATGATAAATGCAAAAGGATAGGGGGATCTGATAGTTTGTCATCATAACCCATAGCAGTGAGAAAAGAGATGTAATATAACTGTGAGATGGGTATATCATCATAGCACCAAAGTTCTCAGACTTGAAGAAGAGCACATGAAGACAAAGATAAAATAAAAATTCAGGTCAACATGGAAGAAGGCTAAAGATTCCCCCAACGCTTTCCATCATTCCCAAATATTGAAAAGCAAGATACGATAAAGAGAAGAAAGAGAGAGACAAATAGAAGAAAGAGAGAGACAAATAGAAGAAGATAAACAAGAGAAAATCTCCTATATCTGAGCACCTATAGAGTAACTCAGGTCCTCTAAGAGAGCACAATGGATAAAGACAATCAACCTCCCATATCCAAGCACATACATAGAAACTTGGGTCCTACGGGAGAGAAAAAACATATGCAAAAAGCACAGGAGGAATACAATCAAGAACACACATAAAAAGATGGAGATAAGAGATAAATATCCTAGAGGTCACCCCATAGGAGATCATCATTCTCCCAATCTAGATCATAGGGAGAAGGAGGACAAGCTCATAGAGGGATCACCGCAATAGCTTCATCCGGTGCCTCACCAACAATGAGAGTAAGGGATGAAGCAAAATCAATATAGGCATCCACAGGCTCGAAGGAGGCAAGGGTCAACAATCACATGAAGATTGTAGACAATGTTGGATGTCCTCGAAGGATTTGAACAAGCAAGCCTCTGTAGAGGAAGTGGGTGGCTCACTCAGAGAAGATGAAACATGAATAGGATTGTTGGCCATTGAAAGAGGGGTAGTGACAAACTCAAGAGAAGGCAGAGCCTTCTCAACCACACACACATAAATAAGAAAACTAGCAGGCACTAAAATAGGCAGAGAAAAGGGTGAAGAGCATACCTATGATGATTTTCATCATCGAAACTCTGGCATAGGGCCTTGTTCAAGTAGGAGAAATAGGTCTCCTATCAATCATAGTAGGCTGAAGGATGCCAGGAAAACTCTGATGCTAGAATGGCTATGAAACATGGGGAGTAGACAGAGCTATGATGGACACCACCAACATATGCAACATATCAATAGGTCGAGATAATAGAGGCATGTCTAGCAAGGAGGTGATGAGGGGCAGTTCCAAAGAATGAGTGATGAAGACCTGAACCATTTAGGGGGAGGTTCATCGATGGGCCTCAAAGCAATTGGGACTAAAACTGAAGAGGATGTAGAAATGGGAACACTAGATGAAGCAAGAGATGATGCACTAGAGCAAGGTGCTACAGATGTAGTAGTAGCTTGTAGTGTAGTATCTACACAAGCATGCACATAAGCATAAGAAAATTGCAATGAAGATGAGGGTCACCAACTGAAGCTTGGGGGATTTAGGAGCATCATGCTCCATAGGCGAGGCCTCCAAAACCTTATCAGGGGTAGGAGAAGGTCCAACCGATGGAACAGGTTGTGCATCCGAGATAGGAATGACATTGATAGAGACTGGTGCCCAACGTCGCTTCATGTGGGGAGTAGTGGGAGGAACAAAAGGTGTTGATGCAGGCTAGGAAATAGGAGCAAGAGGAGATGAAAAAACATGAGAGGAACACCTCCTTTCCTCAAAAAGAGAAGGACAAGGGATATCAACTATGATTGGGAGATCAAAGGGAGGGTGGGCTGCAAAATTTGACAATGGAGGTGCCTTTCCCTTGTTTGCACTGGGCATAGTCGTAGGAGCAGAAGACACCATTGGAGGTTATGTAGTCCTGGGCAGACATGATGTTCTATTAAGAGGAACAGGCTTAGACTCGGCCCTCAATGATGAGGGGACATGGGGAACTACCCACTCTAATACAAGAAAAAAGATGAAGCAGAGGTTGATGTAGGAAGAGGCAATGAATAACTAGGATGAACAGATTTAGGGGTCAACTCCCCTATTTTGTATTGATAATATGCACAATACATCAATTCACCATGAGGAAGCATGACTCCCACCAAATTAGGCCAAAAATGATCCAGCTAAAAGTCCCCATGAGCTACCAAGGGTCGATATCCAATATCTTGGATGACATGCACCGAACCCTCATGAGGAAACATAAGACATTTATGAATCACCGAAGGGACCGCATCTATAGTAATGAACCAAGGAACACCCATTTTAACCCAAAGTAGATCCAATTCAATGATGATCACAAATGTAGAAGACATAGCCTTGGGTCCCACGAGGACCATCAAGGTGATGCTACACAAAAGAGAGATAGAAAAATCATCATGTATCCTTAAAGTTGCTTGACATTCATCATATGTAGGCCTATGTCAACCATTCACAAATAGGGTCTCCTTCATAATGACATTGACTTTGTAGGATGGGTCAACCATCACACTTATGATAGTTTGATCGTTCAACTTAGTAAGGATGTATAAAGGAGTAGGCTCTCCATAATATGGGGCATCTAGAGGGATAAATGATAATGATACGTCAAACACCTTCCCTTTTTTGTTAGAAGGTGAACAAATAGGAGTGATGGTGACCATATTAAAAAATGGACCATCATTCGAAGGAGGATCTAATGCAGAAATGAAATTGTTGAATGTGAGAGAAACATATCAATGTAGATCCGCAAATCCCTATTATAAGTTATCAATGCACTTGTGCAACTTATGTATACATGCATAAAATTAAATTGCATTACTGTCGATGTGGTCTTGGACAATGTTTTGAAGATGGTAACATGGCTTACTATCATGACTAGGAGCACGATGGTAGTGACAAAATTTTGATCCATCATACCAATGCGGGTAGGGTTTGTTATCAGGCAATGCTCAAACCTTGGGAAAGGTAATCAGACTATCTTTTATCATTTGTTGTATTATGCTTAGGTAGGATTCATTCAATTTAGTGAAGAATCTATTATGTTGTGATCCCCATGGGACAACCACAACATTAGTGATAGCCTTGTTCTTTCTAGATCCTTCTGCGGACGTGCCTGCAAAAGACCCACTTCAAGGGTTCAAAGTATAATCTTTGAACTGTAACATGGTGTGTTGGTAGTATGTGAGTGTAGAACACATGTTAGTAAAGTTTTAATAATGATTAAGGGATAAATTCTCCCTTAATGTCCACTGTAGATTGCCGATGAACATCTTCTGCAGATCGCTATATGGTAGGGAAAAGGGGATCTTGGTGGAGATTAATTGATACCTTGAGATAAATTTGTGATCTTTTCAATGGGCTCCTACTTACATTGAACAAGGTTAGCGATAGTGACCCTGCTACCAATGTTAGCCTGAAATCATCTAAGAAACAGACCCATAAGCTGATCAAAGGTATGAATGGAATGGTTTGGCAAGGAGCTATACCATTCTAACATGGTTCCCTTAAGGGACCGTGAGAATAGTTTAAGCAACACAAAGTCCAAGATGTGGTAGTCACTACATATAGTCATGAAAGAATCAATGTGCACATTAGGATCCCCATCACCATTGTACCTATCAAACTTCAATGATTCAGCTGTAGGAGGAAGGAGGGTGATATCAAGGAGAAATTTTCTATAATATGCAGGCATAGATGATTGACCAGAAGTGGAGGCCAGGTTTGTGAGTTTCAACTGCAATTGCCCCATGTTTTGTAAAATAGTGTTTAAGACAAGATTAGCAGGTGAAGGAGGTGGGGGCGGGTCAAATATGTCACCACCTCCACCTGCACCTCCAAGAGAACCACCGCCACCAGAAGAAGTAGTACTAGCACTAACCATAGAGACATGAGTTGTGGCAGAGGTAGAGGTCGAGCTACTAGGCATACCCATGTACCCCAAGGGAATGGTAGAAGCATTTATTCTAGGGATGGTGGGCCCAGAGTCAACCATGTGTATTGTTAAACCAGGTATGTCAACACCCAACTGAGAACCACAAACATTAGACTAGCCATCCCGAGGGGAGGCATCTGCTAAGGGTACATGACTCTTCACAATCATGAATATTACCCTCAACATATCTAGACCTTTCTTATCTGAGATGAGAATATCTCTCAGGGTATTAAATACATTCCCAACTTGGGGGAGGACATTCTCCCAATTAAGAAACCCTTTGAAATCTCTTAAATTTTCCTCTAGAGACCAAATCTAATCAAAGTCAATAGTGCTAGTGGAGTCATGGTCAACAATAGGAGGAGAAGGCAATAAAGAGTTCGTCAGAGAGTTGTTCTGAGAACTAGAAGCTAAAGAATCCCCCATGAAAGGTATCTGGAGAGTATGAGAGGTGAGGAACTCATTTGATTTAGGCAAATGATTCTTGATCATTGTGTCAAATAGAGGAGGACTAATGATCAGGAGGTAAACTCCATCTAGATGTCCTCTTGACTAAATCTCTTGTGGCAATCTGAGTCGTAAGCTCATAGACAAGCCTTGCGATGATAGGACCACCCTTTAGGGACACAAAGGGTTTGATTCTTCTAGAAAAGTTTTCTAAATAGAAAGATAGAGAAATGAATGCAAATGCTAGAACAAAGATGTATACTCTGTTTTTTCTCTTAATTTAGATTAGATTTTAGATTTTGAATGCAGCTAAGAAATAAACACTAAAGGAAAATGACAATGGAACTATTTCACGTCAAGTTCACCAAAATGTAGAGGAAATTTGTTACCATCAAGGTGATGAAGCTCAAGGAACAAACCTATCCACTGCTACCTCACTTAAATTGATGCTAAAGGTGAGCTAGGGGATAAAGAATATGAAACTAAACTAATAGACCATATATGATATTTTCAAATGACTTTGCTAAGCCTCTTTCTTGACGACGAGCGCATAGATCTAGGACACCAATGTGACGTGTTGTCATCCTGTATGGACGAGGTATAAAGACCATATGAAAGTGACAACTGTAGTTACAATATTAAATGACTACTATGAATGAATGGTGAATTAAATTAGCAACATAGAACGCAAAATACTAGAACAAAATAAGAAGGAAGAGTGAGGAAAATTTACAAATGGTCCACGATCGAAGCCTCCCATAAATTTTTTTCTTTTCTACAATCTCAAACCTATACACAAGGAAGAATGGAATTTTTTGGGGTTGTGCCTTGGAGTCTGCCTAAGTCAAACCCTCATTTTGGTGTTTTCACCTCCACGGGAAACCCAGATAGGGGTGTTATGATTCCTTCCAGGTGTACTGTAACACTTAATTGACCACTCATGCACTATCAAATATGTGGGACACTAGTGTGTCACACAGACATCCTCACGCCATGCTATAGTCCTGAAGGTGGCAGGTCGACAGAGTTGGTGAAATTCTAGTTTAAAGTTGACAAAGCAATTTCGATGGACAAAAGGACAAAGATGATGGTACACGACCTCCAATGACATGAAGGAAGGTGAAATTTGTTGCATTGAATTGTGCTAGGTATGATTTTTAATATTACAATGACATGTTAACAATAGCATTTATTTTCTTTGTATCTGTTGGCATAAGACACTATTACGGTGATGCTCTGGTGAAGATTGATGATGTTTGGTGCATGAGATTTCTTAGGAGTTGTCATTGATGGAAACTTAGCCTGTTGATCTTATTCAATATGGAGTTTGGGATATCTGAATGTCTTGAGTAAGTTTTGGTATAAGTCTGTCGATGATACTCAGTGCACAGTTTTGGTGAACATTTCTCATTTCTGGTCATGTGTTTTTGGTTTCAGTAATCAGAGTTAAGTTGATTGAGTATGAGAAGAAGATTATCATGCAATCCTATCATCTGGTGTTGTTTCTTAAGCATGTTAGAAGGTCAGGTATCCGATAGAGCAGTAAAACCGGGCAATCTTTATAATTAGTGGTGTAATGTGTGGACTGGATTCTTTGAGGTGATTCTAGTAGTTGTTGGTAAGTTTGAGGTAATTGGATTGACTTATGGGAAGCATTTGGTCATATGTTTTGGATCCAGAATATGGTTCTATGAATATTTGAGCTGACTTGAAGCTACACATTTCATATTTTTCAGTTTTGATAAGCCGACTTGTGGGAGATCAATCTTGTTAGTGCAGATATATAAGATTGACTTGGATAATGTTTTTGTGTGATGATATGACATGAGATGAAATTGAGTGTAGTTTCATGTGCACACCTTAAGTTTTGTTGATCCAGTAATCAGTGTCAGAGTAGAACAAAATAGTTTATCAAAATAACAATAGTGGATCATTTTGTGCCAAACCGGAATTGTCATTTGGCATAGTTAGATGTTTTTCTTCAGTTCATTACTCATTGTAATAATTTTGTATTATCCTGTAAGGCAATGATCCTTCCTCTAGGTTGTAGCCCTTTTGTAATTAAGTAGTGAGCTCTAGGTAGTGTGCATGAATACATGTGCATTCCCCTCATGTAATATTGTTCTACTACTAGCCATAGTATAATAATATTATGGGTACTCAATCCCACCGTGGTTTTTCCCTTTTCGGGTTTCCACGTAAAATTTTTGGTGCTATGGTTGTGTGGTTATTTGCTTTGTGTTTCTGCATTTCAGTTGCTTACTTGTGCATCTAGTGTATAAAGAATCAAGTTAACAAATTTGATAATTGTAAAACACTAATTCACCACCCCTCGCAATGTTTATTGATTCCAACATTTGGTATCAGATCCTAGTTCCTTCGAGGAAGCCTAACAACTTAAGGAAGATCCAGAAGTTTGAATGAATGGACTCCAGATTGCAGAGACAACTTAGTGTGGCACTTGAAGATCTTGATGCAACAATAAAGGAAAAGAGTAGCCTAAAAAGAAATCTAAATGCAGTTGAAGACTTCATTGAAACCATGAAAGATCAATTGAACACTTCTTGGGAAAAGAGAAAGGAGCTGATGGACAATAAAGGAAAAAATAGAACAAAGTGTTGATAATTAAACCTTACAAGACAAGATAGATGAGTGTGAGAAGTTGGCTAGGGAAAATGCAGTTTTGAAGAATGAGATGCAATATATTGTGATGAAGCTGACTAAGGAGATTGAAGACTAGAAGAAGAATGAAGAAATATTGACTCAATCATTGAAGGACATATTTAATGAATGTTATAGATTGACATATGAAAATGATCAATTGAAGCTTGAATTGTTGCAAACAAAGAATGATGGATAAGAACTTGAAAAACAGGTCATAATTTTGAGAGATGAGCTGGCTACTGCTAATGAGTACGAAGAGAAGTTCAAATCTAGTTCATCCTGATTGGATGAGATGATGGAAAGTTAGAGACATAGAAAAGAGATGAGAGGACTTGGATTTGAGAAAGGATAATCCTCTGGTTCTCGACAAAGTAATGCAAAATCTAATCATTAGCAGAACAAGAAACCTCTAGTAAGACAACCTAATGCCTATAAATTTAATGGTAGATGTTTTACTTGCAATAGATTCGATCATATGGAAAATAAATGCATAAGTAGGATGAATAATGGGATGATGAATAATGGTCCTACCTTTACCAATCAATATTTCAAATGCAACAACTTTGGACATAAGTCAAATATGTGTAGAATGATGAACAATTTTCAAAGCAAGAGATGCTATGCTTGTGGGATGTTTGGACATATCTCTAACTAATGCAGGATGAGACAAAATCAAATGAATTTTAGACCAATGCAGAGAGATGTTGTTTTCCATGCATGCAACAAACATGGACATATTGCAAAATATTGTAGAAGAAGGAACAATGGTCTAGTGAAAAAGAACAAATGAGATGAGAAAGGAAAAACAAAGTTATATGAAATCAGAGATCAGCATAAGAAGATGTGGGTTAAGAAAGAAGATCAAAATGTGCAGAATGGCTCCACACCTGAATCCGATGATGGAACCTCATCTGGTAAATAGGGCTTTTTGGCCTTAGGGGAAGCTTTTCATGTAGATAAATAGAACCCCCTCTTTGGAGATCTGTAGCTAGTTTTGAAAGGTTGCAGAAGATCTAAATCAAGTATGTAGATAATATCCAAGAGATTTCATGGAGATTTGAGACTTTGGTAGGCGACTTCATGAAAAGTAAGATAACCAAAAGCTTTAAGGATGAGCATTTATTACAACTCAAAATTAGGATTTCAAAGGTTAAATGGGCATTTCAAAAGTTTATTCTTCACAATGTGAATGAGAAAAGAGAAGAGCAACAGAGTGAAAGAGATTTGACAACAGAAATCGAGCTTGAAGCGATCATTCAGTGATTTCCTGCACCCAGTTGTGAATCAAGAGGTATTCATCCATTCATGAGCTATCTTTTTAAACTCTAAATTCATCATGGCATCTACATCTGGCATTGTGACACCTCTGGTTGTGGAAATTTATGATAGAGCAAGGCCCATTTTCAAAAAGCATCCTTTCAAATCTATTGAAGATGATCTGGAAGGGGCATTTTATTTAGTCTCATATGGTGTTCTTCACAATAAAGATATCAAGACATACATTCACTATGATATTGAAGAACTTGGAAATGCAGACATGCTTACACCATATAACAAGCATATGGCGGATAGTCTAGGAAATCTGAAGCCAGAATACCAGATTCTTCATGACAAGGGTTTCACATAGCTTATCCATTTTCTAATATTTGATGAAGCGGAATGGGTTCGGTACATTCTAAAAAGGGTTCATGATGAGTTCACATGGTTGGATATACCTCATAAGATTATAAATCAGGCCATTCAAGCAGTCACATGCTTGAGTGCAACCGGTGAGATCCCTAGTCTGAGGAAAGTATAGAACACCATTGTGGTAGTTGTTACTGATTCCCAATATGACAACTGGTCGATGACAATGAGTGACATAGTTGATCATGATGTAAGATTTGCCTCAATGGTGGCTGGTTACAAGGTATATCAATCCAACAGGCATAAATCTATCTCTAGTACTGTCATATTCACTGCATATCAGATGATCAAGGAGGATAAAAGGTATGATCTTTGTTCAATACTCCTAACTAAATTGATGAGTAACTTGAAGGAAATAAAGCAAGATAGGAAACATACCTTCAAGCTTGGATCCCTTATTGTCTGTTTAGCATTATACTTCATGAATGAGATCCTCGATATAGGAAAAGTCCAATGGGCTAATGACAAACCAGTGGCACTATGAAAGACAGAGAGAGAATTCCCAAGACCATAGTAGAGAAATATGAGAAAACTCTATGTTTTATGGTGGACAAGGACTGATATCTGAAGGAGGTAGTTGAGCCAAGAACTGTGTGAATCATGCCCATGGGGTATGAGGTTAATGTTGACACACTTGATGCATATGCTCAACACATGTTGAGCCGACTGGTGGACCAAAAAGAAAAGATTTGGCACATTTAAGGAGAAGGATATGGACTTGCACAAGAAATTCACTGAACTGACAAGGAAAAAGAAAATAAGGAAAGAAGTTGAAGCAGTTGCAGAGCAGATGGGGATTGCAAGAGAAGTTGTGCAAAGGGCTAGAGCATGAAATATATTAAAGAAAGAGGATATGGTGAAGACACAACCCAAACTGGTATCTTCAGCTTCGAAGCAATCCAAGGCCAAACCCAACAAATCTGCACCTACCTCCAGTGTACAAAAGTCAGTACCTCCACCCAAGCCTAAACCAATAGAATCTACTGGTGGAGCTGTGAAGAGAAAGATGGAGAAATATAAAGGAAAATATGTTGCAACAGAAGAGGAAATAGAGTCGAATGAAGAGGTGAGGGAAGTAAAGAAGACTACCACCTATGAAAGAGTAGTCTAGAAACCTACATCTGGTGATGCTCCTCCTACCAAGAAAGCTAAGTCACAAGGAGAGCCATTCGGAAGGACAAGGGTGGGCAAGAAGAAATCTGAGATAGATGAAGCTCTTAAGTTTGGTAAGCTTGAAGGCCCATATAAAATTGTGCCTCCTATGACTTTGCATCAGCTAACTAATGAGATTTTGGAAGATGGAAATTTGAAAAATAATTCTTTATATTATGAGAATTTTAAGTATAAATATCAGTGAGTTGTAGAAGAATCCATTGTACAATAAATGGATAAATTTAGTAAGGTCTTGATAGAATTATCATATATGATCCCCAAGAGCTTGTATGCCATTTTGGATGCAAGGAGACATACAACTTCACTTGAGGATGAGAGAATAAAAGAATACGTAATGATAAGTCTATCTCATAGTATTTCTAAGAAAGAAGCCATTGATCTACTAAAGCTTGCAAAGGACATATTCTGGAGCAAGAGGGGAGTTAATAGGCTTATGGTCAGCAAAAAGGATAAAGTCATAAAGGAAACCGAAACAATTTTAAGAAAGTTTTTGATAGAGTAGGGCATAGAAGTGATTCTGGAAGAATCTTCTCAAGAAAAATTTATTCCAAAAGAACATGCAGTAGTCTTTGAGCCTAAGGATACTCCATCTATCCTAGATGTTCTTGTAGATGTTCCCAATGGACAAAAAGATCAACCATCTATAGATCCGGTTGGATAGGAAGCTGCAAATGATCTCACTACAAATCAAGAAATCAATGACTTTGGTGATACTGATGCTACTCAGGATCCTCCAAAGATTGAGATCATAGTGGAGATGCTAGTTGAGGAGATGGGTGATATAGGAAAGAATAAAGATGATAGAAAAGAGGGTGAAAAGGATAAGAATGAAGAAGTTGGGAAGGATAAGGGTGAAGAGAAAACTGAGAAGGCTCTGACAACCATGATAGCAGTCATTGTTCCTAACAAAGGTAAGTAGATTGCAGATGTTGAGGATGATTTCTCTCATGGTCTGGTAGATCTGAGCACCCTGTCCCCTCTTCAAGCACTTAACCTTGCCACTCTCACATAAATCAAGGCAAGTGAGGACCTATTGAAATCACAAACTAAGGAAAGGTAAGTTATCTCTTTAGCCACATAAGTTTTGGAGAAGATTTTATGAGATTTCAGATAGGATTCTGGTGCTTCACCATCCGAAAAGCTAAAAAATATGCTAAGTGTTGTTGAGACTCAGTTTGAATCATTAGAAAAGGTCATGGATGAATTAGTTCAGAAAAGGTTTAATGAGATGCAGTTGTAACAAAATTTGAAGATGGTTGAGGGAGACAAAATAAGTCTAAGAACTGCCATGAAGAGTGTAGAAGATGAATTAGATGAAGGTGGAAAAATATTCAAATCATGTCTCTTTTTACCCAAGTTTACTAGAGACATTGATAAGAAAATAAGAGATCTTGAAGGGAAACTAGTTGGTATTGGTCATTCATTTGCCCCTCATTCAGTTTTTCCAAGTTCCCTTGAAGCTCAAATAATGTATCTCACTAAAAAAATAAAGGGCTTGAATAAGGAAAAAGAGAAAGTGTTAAGAAGAGTAGGATAGCTAAGAAGTCTGATCACTTCCCAGATGGACACCTTACTTGGAGCTCAACAGGATGTAGTTAGTGCTTTAGGTAAACCGATGACATCATATCTCAAAGGCATTGAAATTCATGCATATATGTTTAGTTCCTTAATAAATATTTTAGATTGTTTCCTGAGAGGATGGAATGAGTACTTGAAATCCTTGAAGGTCACTTATGCAGACATTTTTAAATTCATGTAAATTATTGCATTCATTTGTACATAAGTTCTGGTGGAATCCTACCCTTTTCCATTGATGTCAAAGGGGGAGAGAGTTGGGAGAGAGAAGTGAAAAATGATTCTCATTCTTAGGGGGAGTTAGTTGAGTGTACATATTTCAGATTGTTGGATTGCTTCTAGTTTTTGGAGCTTTGGAACACTTATCATTTTTTACAGTGTTGCCATCAATGCCAAAGGGGGAGATTGTTGGCATAAGAGACTATTCCCGTGATGCTCCGGTGAAGATTGATGATGTTTGGTGCATGATATTTCTTAAGAGTTTTCATTGATGGCAACTCAGCCTGTTGATCTTATCCATTTTGGAGTTTGGGATATCTAGATTTCTTGAGTAAGTTTTGGTATAAGTTTTCCTGTGATATTTAGTGTATAGTTTTGGTGAGCATTTGTCATTTTCAGTGATGTGTTTTTGGTTTCAGTAATCAGAGTTAAGTTGATTGAGTATGAGAAGAAGATTATCACACAATCCTATCCTCTAGCGTTGTTTCTTAAGCATGTAGAAGGTCTGGTATCTGGTAGAGCAGTAAAACAGGGTTATCTTCATAATTAGTTGTGTAACTCATGGATCGGATTCTTTGAGGTGATCTGGTGGTTGTTGGTAAGTTTGACGTAATTGGACCGACTTATTGGAATTGTGTGATCATATGTTTTAGATCTAGAATATGGTTCTGTGAAGATTTGAGCCGACTTGAAGCTACACGTTTCGTATTTTGCAGTTTTGAGAAGCAAACTTATGTGAGATCAATCTTGTTAGTGCAGATATATAAGATTGACTTGGATAAAAAAATTTATGTGATAAGATTTTGGGGGCAATTGAGTGCAGTTTCATGTGCACACCTTAAGTTTTATTGATTTGGTAATTAGTGACAGAGCAGAACATAGCAGTTTATCAGAACAACAATAGCGGATTACTTTGTGCCAACTGAAACTATCATTTGGCATAGTTAGATGTTTTTATTTAGTTCATTACTCATTGTAATCATTTTGTATTAGCCTGTAAGGAAGCAAGCCTTCCTTCAGGTTGTAGCCCTTTTGTAATTGAGCAATGAGCTCTAGGCATTGTGCCTGAATGCATGTGAATTCCCCTCATATAATATTGTTCTACTACTGGCCATAGTATAATAATATTGTGGGTACTCAATCCCACCATTTTTTTACCCTTTCCGGGTTTCCACATAATTTTTTTGGTGTTATGGTTGTGTGGTTATTTGCTTTGTGTTTCTACATTTCAGTTGCTTACTTGTGCATCCGATGGATAAAGAATCAGGTTAACAAATTTGATAACTATAGAACACTGATTCACCCCCCCTCTCAGTGTTCATTTATTCCAACAATATCCATATCTATTCCATGATACAAAACAATGAATCTAGAAAAAAAATCACTATCAACACCAAAACCACATTTTTGGGGATTCAAGTGTATATTATATTTACGAATACGTTCAAAGATATGATGAAGGGTTTTGACATGATCTTGGTGTGAAATATATTTGGCTAAGATATCATTGATATAGTCCTCTAATTTTTTATTTATGTAATAATGAAAGATAAGATTCATGGCACGTTGATAAGTTGCATCGATATTATTTAATCCAAAAGGCATGATGACCCAAAAAAATGTACCCAAGGTTTTATGAAAGCTATTTTATATTGTTCTTGGGGATTGATAAATATTTGGTTATATTAAAAAAAACAATCCATAAAGGATATAAGAATGACCAGTGGTAGAATCCACCATTGCATCAATATTTGGAAGAGTAAAATCATCTTTTGAAGAAGCTTGGTTGAGATCCCAAAAATCAGTACAACAACAACAACAACAACAACAATATTTTAAATTCAACAACAATAATCAATAGGATGAATAAAGGCACCCTCTAAGAGTTTTTCAATCTCATCTTTAACAAGCAATGCTATCTTAAGATTCATCATCATAATCTTTTTCTTAACATGCTTAGCATGAGGAAGCAACACAATCCTATGAGTCACAATTTTAGGATCAATGTTAGGCATGTTGGAATAGGTCCAAGAAAAGAGTTCAAGAAATTCATGTAAGAGAGAAGATTGATAATGTTGTTCATCTTCGTCTAGGCATTTTGAAATTTTAATAACTTTCTCATCATTATAAGAGTCCATTTTGACGTTGATGGTATCTCCTACAAGGAGCTAATTTTGTTGAGGAACATCCATTGGCTACGGGAATTAGATTGAGTCATCTCTATGGTATAATTTGGTTATTCAGTGTCTTTCTGAAAGTAGGCTTCAACATTTAAACAAGAGGGAAATCCATGATTATGATGATATCAAGGAATATTATCATAAATCCCTAAGAACTCAACTAAGAAAAAATCTATAAAAATTATGTCAAATGAAGGTGAACTAGAAGTAAAATCAACACCAATTAATTTAGGATTGGTAAGATGAAGAGAATGGGATGAGAAGATAACATTTCCATTGAGAGATGATTTATGGGATGCTTTTGTGGGATTTAAAGGATTATATCCAAGTCCAAACTAAGCTTCTTGTATATGAGTTTCCAAACTAGATTTTATTCCTTGTTCATTTGTGCCACAACAATTTCTTCTATAACCACTATTAGCTACGATGTGGAAACCATGACCATAAATAGCTTCTATTTTTGAAAGATAGAGTGGAGACTCATATGTCTCAATGTCATAAGTAGTTGAACTAGAAGTAGTATTTCAAGATGTAGAAGAATTTGTTGAAGCAAACACAAAATTGGTATGAAGTTGTGAGTTTCACCATTTCATACTCCTTGGTATTAGGTTCTATTGAGGTGATTTTATATTCTCTTACAAAGGAAATCATAAATTGTAATGACTCCCAATCATTTGATAAAATAACCTCTTTAGGAGAAGGGTCATATTTAGGAGGAGATGATGTTTCTATTTGAACTAAAGAAAGCATTAAGAATTTAGAGGTTGAGATCTAGATTCATCTTGTAAAAAAAAATTGTAAGTTTTTGTCGGCTTCAAAAGTATACATCTCAATTTTATAGATACATTTAATTTTGTGATAAAGAGTCGAAGGGATGACTTCCATTGAATGCATTAGAGGTCTATCTAGAAGAAGGTTATAGATGAGTGTTAGGAATGACATGTATAGGTGTACGTAAAATAATGGGACCTACCTCAATAGGAAAAGTTATAGTACCTAGCAATGATATAGCAACATTTTCAAAGCCATAAAGAGGAAGAGAATTAGGTTGAATAAAGGAAGTATCAACTTTTATCTTGAGCAAAAAGTCAATGATACAAACATTAAGACTAGATCCATTATCCACTAAATTTTGTCTTATAGCATTACCATTAATAATGACAACAATCATAAGAGGATCATGTTGATTTTGGACTTCTATAGGAGGCAACTCATTTTGGTAGAAAATAATATCATCTTTAGTTGCATGCATACATTATAACAAAGAATTTATATCATTAGGTCTCATAGAATATTGGATATCAATATTTTTTAAAGCTTCTTGCAACATTCTATGGTATGTGGATGAAGTTTAGATTAGCTCCCAAAAGAATATCTTGGAAGGAGTAGCACATAGTTGTGTTGGCATTCTGATGCAATTTTGCATGACTGGTAAATGATATGGTTGTCATTGTTGGCAACATCATCTCCTTAGTCTTCCCAATCCTTAGGGAGTAAGCAAACCGGGTAGTGAGTAAACTGGCAAACAGTAAGTATACCGACAAGTAGTAGACCGGGAAGTAGTAGACCGACAAGCAGTAAGGTGATCGGGTAACGATGAGTAGATCGGTAAGGAAGACGTCCATCGGCTAAGCAAAGACTAAACCAGTACACAGGAAGAAATCGGCTAGACAAGGTTTTGATCGATTCACCAGAAAAGTCGGTAACCAAAAGATTGGTAACATTTAGTTACTACCAGCTAAATCAAAAGTCTTCTCTCAGTCAGCCAACAAACATATCGGCATGTTCGATAGTATTGATAGATATTCCTGCATGATTTTAGAAGCTTAATTTAAGGCTTGACAACAGAATTTTGAAAGGTATGTTTTGGAGGGAAAAGTTGGCGAATGACTTAAGGGTCTATAAATACACATATCTCATTCTTGAGATGGTTGTTGTAGAGGGGAATGAAGTTAATGTGAAAAAGGACATAGGGGGAGTTTTAGAGTGTGCAAAGTTGAGTGACAGAGGACTAGCAGTGCAGGATTCAAGTACTAGCAAATCGACAAAAGGCAAAGTTGTGAAGGAGAGGCACAACCGGTGCAGACCAAGACTGATGCCTAATTGTTATCTGATCAGGCTAATGTGTAGCTTCTTGTATCTAATAATTCATCTATTGTTTTAAAATAACTGCAACATAATTCCCTTAACTAGGTGGACTTTAATAGGTCCCATTGTATAAATCCCTTAACTGGGTAACATCTTAACTAATGTTTGAAGTCCTTTAACTAGGCTACCTTTAACAAGGTAAAGGCACTAATCAGCCTTGATCAAAATCCCTTGATCGGGTGGCACCTAACTAGTGTCTTTGTAATCTCCTAATAGGGATGGCTCTTCACTGGGCGTACTCCAGAAGAGTACAAATTTTGTGAGTTTCTACTCACATCATGGTTTTCTCCCTATTGGGTTTCCATGAGATAAATCTGTGTCTTTGTGTATCTTTTCATGTATGCTTAATCTTCTGCAGTAAATGTGTACATTGGTGAATGGTTAATTAGTTCATACTTAAAGTAAAAGTATCAAGTAGTAAAAATCAGTAATGTACTGATTCACCCCTCCCCTCTCAGTACCGGTTGGGACTAACAATTGGTATCAGAGCTCAGTTCCTCTAAAGTGAATCTTGACAACTTGAGGATAAAGATCATGGAAGAGTATCGGTATCAGAAGTAGATTGATGAAGCCAATAAGATTATTGCTCAGTTGAAATAAAGACTAAGAAAATCTCTTGCTAAAAGGAATGAATTGGCTCAATGGCTAAATGAGAGTTAAGATATCATAGATCAACTCTTTGAACAGAGTGGATCTGAAGAAGATGAAGAAGCAATCTCTTAGAATTCATGGAAAAGAACAAGAAGCTGACTAAAGAAATCACACATCTCAAAATAGAACATAAAGGTCAGGCCCTAAGAATCACTGAGATATTGGAAGCTAGCAGAAGTGTTGATGAAAAAAAGAGAGAGGCGGAAGAAGATCTATCAAAAGCTAAAAGAGCCAGGAGACATGCTAAAGATGCCCTAGGAGAAAATGATGCAATCATGATTGAGAAAGATGAAGAGATTCAAGTTATCACTTAGGAAAATGAATGCATACATAAACAACTGAATGACAATGCGGAAGAAAAGGAGAGAATGATGAAAGAGATTGAACAACTCAGGAGTGAGTTGAAAACTGAAAATGAGAGAAATGAGAAGCTACAAAAATTCAATGAAATCTCTGAGAAGGTAGATAGAAAGTTGAAGGCTCAGAGAAGAACAAAGGATACAACTGGTCTTGGTTACCCTGGTTCAAGTCCTATAAAAACTGGAGAATCATCTAAATCCAAAAGAATGAAGGATGATAAAAGAAATTAATCAAAAGCAAGAGGTATGAAGTTTTTAAAATTCTCTTGTAATAATTGTGGAAAATTGGGTCATAAGACCAATGACTGTAGGAATAAACCGGTTAATCAAAAGAAGACTTTTACTTTTGATGGTTACAGCCACAATTGTCATAGGTATGGTCACATTGCTTATGAGTGTAGGTCTCAATCAAGTAGTCTATCAAGTGTAAAAAGATTTAATGGACATTGCTTCACTTGCAATAAGTTTGGACACAAATCAGGAGAATGCAGGTTCAAGACAAAGGTATCAAGACCACTGTTCAAACCAGTTAGTCCTAACAAAAGGAGTAATCAGTTGAATGCTACCTGTTCCATGTGTGGTAATTTTGGTCATGTTGTTGAAACATGCAGAATGAGGAAGGGTCAGAAAAATAATCCAGGACCATGGAGGAAAAATGGTATGGCATGCTTTAACTACCATAAGATCGGCCACCTAGCCAGAGAATGCAGAAGTCGATCCTACAACCGGTCTGCAGACAAGAATCGGTTTAGCAAGAAAAAGGAGAAAAATGACCTAAAAGGAAAGAAGACAACTGAAGAAATAAGAGATAAAATGAAAAAGACATGGATCAAGAAGGATGAAGGAAAAGAAGGACAAGGACATTCTGAAACCAAGTCATCATCCATCAGTGATGACAGTTCCATTTTTAACTACTTGTGAATTTTCTTGATCTCCTGCATGTTCCAAGGTGATTTGAAAATTGATAAGCTTTGTTTGTGCGAAAAAGAAATTCAAGTAGAGCGATAGTGGTGTTTGGTATTCCCTAGGAAAGGGTTTTCAACTGCATCTGAGAAAATCTTGATTGAAGGTCATCATGGCAACACAGTTATCAACTCTTGTGTTGGTTGAAGCTATCAAGGAACCCCAACCCAATTTCAAGTTGCACCCGATGAAAGCTGGTAAAATGACAAGACCGGTGCTTTATCATTTGTGCCCTTTGGTGTATTGTTGGTAGAAGATATTCGCTCCTATATTCATTGCAAGCTTGAAGAACTTGGAGATACGTTCATTAGAAGTGAGGTTAAAGGGTTCTGTGAAAATGATCAGTTGAAATCAGGGTTCCTACATCTGAAGACCAAGGGTTTGGCATATGTTGTAGACTTTCCTGATCAGTTTCATGGTGACTGGGTTAGATATGTATTGAGCAGGGTTCTTGATCAATTTTGTGGCTAGAAGATCATGTACCAATCAAGATCACAAAGGAGATGATTTGAAGAGTGATAGGGTTCAGTGTAACTAGTGAAGCATTAACCCTAAGAACGATTTCATCAATTGAAGTCACCTGGCTAACAAAATCCTGGTGTGATATTAGAGCAATGACTATGACTCATATTAAGGATGCTAAAGTAAGATTTGCCTCTACAGTGTTGGGTTACAGGGTATATCAATCAAGTCGGATGAATAGTGTGCTGAGAGGTGCCATTTATGCTAGATATCGGATTATCAAAGAAGATGCAATAGATGATATATGCGAGATGATTCAAAGTTAGTTCATGGTGAACATGGAAAGAATAAAGAAGGATAAGAAGAAATCCTTCAAATATGGCTCTTTACTGGTATGTATATTCTTCTATGTGCTAAAATATTTTCTTGGTAATGGTAATATAGTATGGTCATAGGAGAAACCTATCATGGTTCAGATAGGAGAAATGATTACAGACCTGGGAGATAAATTTGGGGAAGCAATGTGGGGATATTTCAAAGAATTCCAAACTAGAATGCACAAGAGGGAAAGAATTCAAACCGGAATAGTGCATAAATACAAGAACGACATTTGTTTTCTTGTAGATACAAGTTGTTGTATTATCCAAGCAGTTGAACTCAAAAAATTTTGGGTTCTACCTATGGGGTATGAAGTTGCAATAGATTTGGTTAAAATTCATATCAATATGCTTCTATCTAAACCAGTAGACTTGAAGGCAAAGAGGTTTGGAACATATGAGGAGGCAAGCTCTAAAATAAAACAAGAACTTCAAGTGCCTATCATTAAAAGAAAATTAAAGAAAATGATTGATACCCTTGATAAGAAATATGGAGGTGAAGCATCTGGTGCCACTACCTCCATCGGTGTGAGTGAGAAAATAGGGGTCACACCTACCAAAGATGAAGAACTGACCAATGGAAAGAAGAAAGTGACAAAAACAAAACCAAAGGGGACTGCAACAACTAAACCAACAACATACACAAAGGAAAAGAACCTAGGTACTCCGGTATCTTCACCAAGCAAAGATAGACCAGTAGGAGTAAATTACACTAGAAGGATAAGAAAGAAGGTGACACTAGGTCAGATGTGGAAGTAAAAGAGGTTAGAAGAAGTGAAAAGAATAAAGCTCCAACAATTGATGAGATGGTGCATGGCATCAAATAATTTGGAGGTTTGTCCAATGTTGGAAGGAGATATTCTCTTAGTAATGATGAAGACAAGAGGAAACTTGAGGAAGCTTTGATATGGAACTTGTACACCTTTTGTAGAACTCCCAGTGAATTGTATGGCATTATTCCATCAGATTTGCTAGATAAAATTGAAGGAAGATGGAAGACTACTCTAGCTACTGAAAAAATGCTCAGAATAAAAGCACTAATGGAAGTGCAGCATGAATTAGATTTTGAACAAGCTTCACTGGTGGCTGAAGCATGCATTCAACATTTCAAGATAAGGAACAAAAATGGAAGAGTGGCAGTAGGTGAAATTAGAGAAGTGCACTCTGAAGGTGTTTCCTTGTGGAAGGAAATTATGGACTAGCAAAAGAAGGTTGAAGAAGAAATTGAACAGGAAACTAAACAGGACAAAGGTGCAGCTATCCTTGATAAAGGAAAAACTAAGGAAAAAGACTCCATTGAAGGATTTGATATGTTCACCATTGAGGACATCATAGAAAATGTTGTGTTAGACATCCCCAATCTGACAAAGGGTATTGATTAGTTGGTTCATACTTCACCGGTGAAGGAAGCTGATAAAACTAAGTTTTCTGGTCAAGATGAAGTGTTACTTGAAGAAATTCCTTATGTGGATACACCTCACAGAAACTTATCAACACCAAATCCTAATCTCTCTCAAGAAGGAAAAGAGGAAGAAAAGAAGACAAAGGAAGAGAAGAGAACAAAGGAAGGAAATGAGGAAGAGAAGAGAACAGAGAAAGAAAAAGAGGAAGAAAAGAAAACAGAAGAAGGGAAAGAGGAAGAAAAGAAGACAAAGGAAGAGAACAGAGAAGAGGAAGGAAATGAGGAAGAAAAGAAAATAGAGGAAGGCAAAGAGGGAGGAAAGAAATCAAAGGAAGGAAAAGAGGAAGAGAAGAAAGTAGAGGAAGGAAAAGAGGAGAAAATAAAAGATAGCACAGTAGTATTGGATACCCCTTGGGTAAAAAGACAATTAGACTTAGATAGGGAAAGTGTAAAGAAAAAGGTAAGAATTGTCACAGCAACTAGCTCAAAAGCTGAGCCCTTAGAGATTGAAGGAGGAATAGAGGAAGAAGAAGAAGGTGATTCAGTTATGGATATAAATAAAATGACCCCTAAACAGTTGATGAAAGTCTCAGAAAAACTGAGAATCCAAGCTGAAAAGGTAAAACTGGGAGAAAAGAAAAAGAAGGCAAGAATCCTTACCTCTGTCAAAACAATTCTCTCTGATCTCATCCCAGATATTGCAATTGATGATACTACACCCATTATTGATTAGTTGAATACTCTGGTCAAAGCAATCAGTTCAGAGGCAACTAATTTGGAGAAGGTTGCAATAAGATAATATGAAACAAAGCGAGGAGATAACCTAATGGAACATTTATCAGTTGGAAAAGTTGCTCTATCAACCAGAACAAAAGAAGTTAAGACCACACTACACTGTGTGAGCACAAATAAGTTTAGATGGTGTTCAGAGTCTATGAGCCTATTAGGCCCTAGCATTTAAACAGTGGTGTTGGAACCCCTCCCGTAGCTCTTGTAAGGTGTTCAACAAGTGAGAAATTTGTTAGAAAAATAGCCCCTCAATGTTCCAATGATAAAAATGATACTATTGCTAAAAGGTTACTATTGATAAATGTTAGGTTGTCCCCCAAAACAAAACTTAAGGTATATCTTATCATTATAAATCTTGACTATTTATCCTTAGGTCATAGATCTAACAATGGAAATTTTGTGTGATTTGTTTACCCCACAAGGAAACCCTATATTACAAGGGAATTGTATTATGGCTATGCATTATGATGTATTCAAAGAGTCTGTTAGTTGTTGATTTTCCTTTGGATCTTTGTTGGTAATACTCCTGTAAGAAGCTTGCTCTACAAGTATATTGTAACCTATTTATTTCTAAATAATATATTAGGTAGCTTTTGGAATGTGGGTTTTTTTCTCTTGAAAGGGTTTTCCCCATGTAAATCACTATGTTGTGGTGTGCATGTTATTTATGTTTATTTCTATTAAATTTTTGTAATTATTATAAAGATTTGTAAAAAAAATTGTATTACCCTCCTCTCTAGATTAGTGTAGGAAGTTATTCAACTACTTAACTTCCTTACATGTTCAACGTCTCTAAGGGTAGGATGTGGTTATCCCTATGGTTTAGTTGAACTCCTAAAATATTTGACATATGTTGGAACTATCAATAGAATCATTTGCATTAGTCCAAACTAGCACATGCGATTCCACCTATGATATGGTACCATAATGTGATCATGACAATAAGTAAGGAATTGATCACATTACATATGTGGTAATTATACCATAGCAGTTTCTCATCTTGCCATCCCTTGATACAATCACCATATCATGTCATTGATCCTGAGTTGGTCCATGATCTATCTTAAAAACAAGTTATTGAATCTCTACTAATGCACTTGAGAGTAGGCATGCACGTGTGGTTGATCATCAGTGATCTGGACGGGGAATCTTGTTTGCCTCATCTAAGTGATGTGCTCAAATTCCCACACTAGAAGGAGCATGCATGCTATCATTTTATGCAACTCATGATGGAAATATGTATGAGGTCATGATATAGGTGTGAAAGCATGCTCTGACCCCAAGAAAATACAATGACATATTCCTCCATGCCTTTGATATATCGATCAAGGGCTTCTTACAAGTAGGATCATCATTTGTTAGTGATAATCTAGAGTACTACCATGAAAATCATGATTCATCTAATGAGGGGCATTGTGACTCACCCCTACTATAGCCACCTAAGTATATGTTCCCTAAAGTGTCAGTGGGTACCTCTTTGCCAACATAGAAGAGTTGCTTGTCTTAGACATCCTAAGTTTTTGGTGGCTTGTTGAGAGAGACTCTCTCCCCTCGGATGGGAAGGTGATGAATTTGATATATGTCCATCAATTTAATAGTCATCTCCCATGTAGGGAGATGAAACGATATAGTTTTGATGTCCAATCTCTCCGTGAGTGACATTAGAATTGTCAGATGAAACCTCATGTTGAGCATCTCATAGGCCAACCAGGTTCGTACTCCATGTCAAAGTGCATGGTCAACCACTCTAACATTTCCTATTTGGCTATGTAGGAGAATCAAAAAATGTCCACCAATGTGCTCCTAAACCTCTAGGAGACCCTAAAAAAACATAATTGCCATGCAAACATTCTACTTCTATTATATCTATATCTTTTCTAAACATCTTCTACTTGATATCCCAAGACACTTAACACATCTTTTATGTGCTTCTTGGACACTAATGCATCCTTGGGACACCAACACAATTTCTAAAATTTGGATGCCAACACACCCTCAATATGCCAATGCAAAAGACATCTATGGATGAATGTGCAGGTCTTGGATGCATGCACTACTCTAATTTTTTTACTAAAAATTAAATCATGAAATGAACTCAATGAACAATTTTTTTGGCCTACCTCACCTAGTGGTTCCTCTGTATCCATAGTAGTACAAAGCTCCTCTATGTGTAGTGGCTAAAACTCTCATCTAAGAAATATATTTGTTCTATCTCTATACAAATGTATGCAAAAATTCTTGAAGTGAATAGTGAAAATGACCCTTTTGAGGCCCACTCCTCGAGTATATAGCCAAAATTCACCCATTTTTGATAAAATTTATTGTGGTTTTGGCTCATGTACCTTCTTCTTTTTCCCTCTTGGTTGGGAGAAAAAACACGAGGGGCCATATATTCACACTTTTATCAACTTTTTCTTCTAGTTCACTAGCATCTTATATGGCATTCTTCTTGTCGAAGTAGTTTCTTCCAATTTTGACACTAATGCATTTTTGGTTTTGTAGTACTTAGAACTTCACATCAAACATATTTTCTCACTGAGCATTGGAGGCATCATTTAGTTTGCTTATTTGATCTCTATGGCCTCTTTAGTATCCTTTTTTTATGGTAATTGGTGCACTTTTTATATTTAATGTTTTACATCTTTTTAGCTAGTTTAGTGTTGTTGATCTATCCAGACAATCAACTCGCTAAAGTAGGGACAAAATATAACAAATTACACCCTGTTCCAATTTCATAATAACACATTATAATTGGTGCATTTAAGATAAATTTCATTATTGGAATTTCACAATTCCAACTTCATAGACAACAAAGACAAAGTATTAGCAACCTATGGTTTGAAATTGGGAAGAAATTGGTTGAATGATAGCACAACATGCAAATGTCTACATGACATGCAAATGCCCAAATAAATTCTTGGATTCAAATGAGCATATTCTCTACAACTTATTTTTTATGCATGTCTTAGCACCCAAATGTGCTTGTAACAACTAATCATACCATTCCAACAAACAAACTCTCTTTCTTGCTCATTCAATCATTTGATAAATTCTCTAAAACATCTTCTCAACTTGTTTTCATCTCTTACTTTCACACAATCAAGCTTTGTCAAATTTGTCTTCTAGCACTTGGACTCCCACAACAATCAATACTCCTCTTATATTTTCTATCACATCTATTATTTCAAGAGCAGAGCCACAGTTGCTAGTAATACTCTCTTATATGTCTATTTGATCTTGTCTATTTATCTCATCTATTTGATATTGTATATTATTTATTTTCTTGTGATAGGGGATTTCCTTCACAATGGGGGTTATTTCTATTGTACATCTATTTAATTTTTGTCCATTTAAACATATTTGTTTGTCATGATGCAAACACAAAATTAGGGGTTTGATTAAGGAAAACCCTTCTATACAACCCAACATTTTTTCCAATCTCCATGTGTGCATGTGATGAACAAGTTTGGCTAATGAAGGACATCATTTTTCTAAGTTTTTTGGCACTTTTTGGACTCTATCCATATCTAGATGACATCGTGACCATGCAGACATCCCTATAGTGTAATGGCATTTGGGTCAAAGCTTTGTCTATCTAGTATAATAATATACTATTGTGTCTTACACAACATGCCCAAATTTTCTCTTAGCAAAATAAGGATCCCTTTTTTTGGCCTGAGTTATATCTTGTCCTATAGTGTTAGACTTTGATAGAAAGCCTTTAAGTGATCTAAAATCCTCAAGGAGATTAGACTTAGTTTGGAAAAATGTTGATCATTGTGGAACATGTAATTGGAGAATTGCAAATGCTTGTTCACTTCATGGTTTCTTGTTGCTTGGACAGTAAGATAGTTAGGATGTGCTTATGAAGATTTTAAATATTGACACAGAGAAGGTCATTATGATTATAAATCTAACTCTACTTTTCATATTTCTTAAAATCTCAAGCTACTACACTAGATTTTAGGTGCACTTTGAGGATTTTTTAGTGTGAAAAGATCCCTTAGAAGATTGCACTATCTATGTGTAATTGTGACAAGGTTTGGTGAAACACGGATTGGTAAAATAATATCTTTTTTACAATTTTTTGAAGTATATTTGTGTATGATCACTATAAGCTTAGATCTTCTAACTCTTCTTTCTAAACCTTTTTATTTTGAATTTTCTTTGAGGATTGAAATCCCTAAAATTCACAAATCTTAAAGCATCAACTATAATAAATCTGACAATAAAATATGTTGTTAAATACTTAAATATAATTGGATTAGAGATCTTTGAACATAAATTAAGATTGATTTTGTGGATGTAACAATTATCTTTAGAATTTGACCTTTTTTTAATAGATATAGTTGTTAGGATAACCGGTGGAGAACTGAGCGGGGGGTGAATCAATTGTCAACAAATTATGAAACTTTAAGCACACAAAACCTTTTACCAGAATGCATAAACCAAATACCAAAATAACAGATATATCAATTAAGCACAAACATATATCACAGAATACCAGGATTTGTACGTGGAAAACCCAGTAAAGGGAAAAACCATGGTGGGAAGCCTACCCACAATTAGATAATACTTTTGTAGTTATGTGATTTCAATAAGAGGGGCCTACACATGCAGGAGGGCCAATAGCCTAGAGAGCACTGCTCATCACAAAAGGAGCCTCACTGACTACAAAAGAAATCCAGACTACAATCCGGAAATATGAATGAATTGCAATAATAACATTTCCTATACCTGAGTACAATTTCAATTAAGCTCAATATCAAAGGTCTTAAACCTCTTACACAAACCCAATTCAATAACTTGGGATCAACCAAAACCTTTTCATATGATTACAACTTTATTCGCATGCAGATAATCCCATAACCTTCAGTTACCATGATCTACAAAGAGATCTTACATCATACATATACCAACATGGGACCTAAACAATTAGGTCGGCCACCTAAAAGATAATACAATAAATTTGTTACATAATCCTGCAAACCAATGATAAACCAAGTTGGCTTAAGACCGAAACAACATAAATCAATCAATAAATCTAATCAGTAACACATTGGGAGCATCAACCAACATGTTACATAAACTGGTCCATAACCTAACAAAATAGAACCAGACCTAAAATAGGTCGCCATAAGCCAAATGAAATACCACCAATCAACTGGAATACAGACATGATAACCATCAACATCTTGATAACCTTCTAGAAGCCGCACCAACACCAGTTATCGGATTCATCAAAAGATCTTCAACAAAGCTCTGTCAGTAAAACCCTTACCGGCAACCAAAAGGCTTACTAGAACATATGACAACATCTGAATCAACCAACTGAATGTGATATGCATTAGGAACACATGAATAACCAATCCTAACCAATTACAATAGTCGAAACATATCTCTGGTATATTCATCATAATCCAACCACTCTACCAAAACCCGGTAGATAGCAAAACAACTAGTGTTGAAATCAATGCAACACATAATCAATTCCTCTAAATTGCCAACACTAGCAACATAAGCCCCTTTATGAAAATATTAAATACAATGAACCCTTAACAACATTAGTAAGTCAAGAAATGACATTTTTGAGCCTTGGGATTAATAATAAATTTATTTTACAAGAAATATAGGTTATGTTGTAGAATTTATCTATATGTTATGTGTGAGTAACATCCACATCAAGAGATTTGGCACTAGAAGGGAAACACATGCTACAATAATAAAGAGCATTCAAGTTTTTATTCTAACATGTTAACTCTCTCTTTAAAATTCCCCCAAAAAAAATTAAAAACTTTAAAAACTAAAAAAAAAAATTAAAACTAAATAATAATAATAATCTAAGGTAAAATGATAAATTACAAATCTAATATGTCTCATTATTACGATAAATTCAAGGTGAACATTCATGTTCTTCAAGGAATTCTAGATAAGAAACTTCATCCTCAAAGTTTTCATGATTTTACTTCATTTGGTAGATGTAGAATACATAACATTGTAGACCATAGTGAAATTAATTGCATAACTTTTCTCATTAGACTAGATTTGGCTTCAAAGAAACTAATTCCTTTTTCTGAAGTGTACAAGTGAAAGGCTTCTTAGGAAAAATAAAGACTGAAAATACATGAACACAAACAAGTTCAAAAGGATCATATTAGAATTGGTGTGGCACCAATAAAAATGCATAAATCAATTGATTCTAAGTCTAAAAATGTTACGAATTCTTTCTTTAGACAAATAAGGATAGACAAAAGCTAAATCAACTTAAGTTTGTAGTTATTATAAATGATTCCAGAACAACAACCAAAGAGAACATGATGCCAAAATTAATAGAAATATTTTCTGATTTTACTAACATGAGTGATTATTTGATTCATTGATGTAGTTCCAAAGAACTAGAAGTTTTATCACTTGATTGGAGCAAGTTATTTGAAGATCAAATCATAGAGACATAAAATATAAAATATTGTGTTATTGCTAGATATGATCAAACACCAATACAAAGCCATGTTGATGTTAAGATAGAGGAGTTAATTTGTTATCAAAATTAATTGATATTTCACCTTTGTAATTAAATAAATTAAATGCAATGGCTCATCTGCATCTTATGTTTCTTATTTTGAAGATTAATGTTTTTACACAATCAATGATAATGTGTAAGAAATAAAGGAGAATTTCATGATGTTTCTAGAAGTTAAAAAATACATGATTGTGTCAAAACACGATTGCAAACATATTGTAGCAAAGATGAAACTTAGAGGAGTGTTGGATGGAGTTGAAGATGAAAATAATATAAATTATGCAAATTTATTTCTACAAATAGATGAAAAAAAAAAATTCTATATAATATTTTTTAATATTATGAATTCCATATATCGAGTGACAAAAATGAAGAATTTAATGTTAATAATGAGTTATTAGCCTTTCATATTAATTATATTTTTGATGTAGACAATGTTAAACAAAGTGTTGAGGCAAATATATGTTGATCTTAGAAGATGCCACATAAGAGAGTTATATATTCATATTTGAAGATGAACAAGCCACCTTTTTACAAAGTTGTACATATTTGATCTTGGAGATAAATATTAGAAATTGGTAGATGAAAGTTTGGCTTACATTAAGGAAACATATCCAGTTAAGGAAAATATTGATTACAATGTGTCTTTCCTTACCTTTGAAAATTATAAAGTTTATCATTTTGATTATGGGAATTGAAAACACATAACATGTATCTATATCAACCATGAGAATATTGAATTACCTTAGCAGCTAATAGTTAGGGATTATTTCATAGAACATGAAGATTTTAAGGCAAATGCATATTTTTGATAATACAAGGATAAATTTTCTAGGCTAAGAACCCCAGCTATTGTCTTAATTCTCTTGCATATTTCAGATATACATGTATGTTGGAGATTGTTGGAATATTGTTAAGATGAGTGCTACAAATATGTGCTTCAATGATATCTGAGAGATGTGTTGTCATTGATGTCAACATATTTCTCTGTTTGATGTAGTGTTGCAGTAGTGTTCAATAGTCAATTTGTTCTATATGTTGATGATCACAGTTTGCGAATTAAAGGGTTTATAGATAATTATCTCTTGTTGATTCAGTGCAAGATTTAGAAGCCCGCATGAAGATGTGTTGTGGCCAGTTTTTCTGTTGTTTAGTATTGTCAGTATTTAGTATTTTGATCTACATTGTAATATCTTAATCTGCAGATTTAAAATAATGTTTGGGACAGTATGTGTGTCCTCAACTCAGATGGTTCATGGTTTGGAGCTCTGTAAGTGAATCTTTCAGGTTGATAGTTAGTTCAATTATTGTTCTTGAGATCCGATATGATGATAATGATGATTCTAGTAATTTGAGTCCGTGTGGATGTTGTTGTGGTAATTCATGATGCTTGTGGATGTTTTTAGATTGTGTTTTATTCATGCTGGTGGTCCACATTGATCCGTGAGCATGTTATTGATGATTTTCTTTGGTCTAGTTGTGTTCTTCATGTTCTTGGCCAACATGATGCTTGTAGCATGTTGTGGATGTTTGATTCTTAATTCTTGGAGGTGTTTCATATTCAAGGTGGTGATTTAGGTCCATTCTATGTCTTAGATGACATTGTTTTGGTTTGCATGTGATATTGTAGCCTGTATGGCTATATTTTTGTAATTAGGTGATATGTGCTGAACCAACCTTGATAATATTGATCCAAGGTTGATGTCATTTATAAATAAATATAATAATCATTATGAGATCTATGTGTGGAGTGTGTAAATAATGTATTAATCATTCAGAAGCAAAGAAGAAATGTGAGAAGAGGATGAAAGTTATGTGCTTAACTAGAACTCTAACCAGGCATTAAGGGTGCTATTTCTTAGTTCATGATTTTTTGAAAGTGATCTGAATCTATTTGTAAGGTAGTGAGCCTTCCTAGGGTTGTTACCCTTATTTTGTTTTTGAGCAGTGAGCTCTAGGCAGTGTGCCTAAATGCTTGTGCATTCCCCATTGTAATATTTCATATACTTCTAACAGTGTATCATCATATTGTGAATAGGTTCCCACCATGGTTTTTCCCTTCACCCGGTTTTCCATGTCAAAAATCTTGGCGTTATGTGTGTTAATGTTGTGTTGTTGATTTATGCTTCCACTGTTAATTATCAGATCTGAGATTAAAGTAAGTTGCTGCAAGTTTTGGTAACAACTAATTCACCCCCCCCCCCCCCCCCCCCCCGCTCAGTTGTCTGCCCTATTTCATCAATTGGTATCAGAGCTAGTTCCTTCGAAGAAGTTTAACAACATGAGGTGATCCGAGATGACGACTTACAAGAAGGATAGTCCAAGATTTGATGGAGAAAATTACTCTCTTTGGAAAATCCAGATGGAATGTCATCTTAGATACACTGGCGAACCTTACTAGACTATTACAAAGAACAAGTATATTGTTCCTACTAATTGATCTTCAACTCTGGATGAGATTAAGGAAGATGAATATAATATTAGAGCTAAGGAAGCATTTTTGAGTGCCTTGACAAATTCTAAAATGACAAATATTATGGAATTGCAGACTACTCATGATATCTAGAATAAATTGGAAACCTTTTGTGAAGGAGACAACTATGTGAAGATTGATAAATTGCAAAGCCTGAAAGGAAAGTATGAGATTTTGAGAATGGGTGAAGATGGGAACATTACTTATTTTATGTAGAAGGTGAATGAACTTGTGTGCAACATTAGATGTGTCGGTAGAAAGTTGGAAAAATCAGAGATTGTTGCTAAAGTGCTTAGGTCCTTACCTGCATCCTACAAACATAAAGTTGCTGCTATTGAGGAGATCTAGATTGTGACTGATGTGACCAGAGACATGTTGATTGGTAAGTTATCAACCTTTGAATTGAGTGAATTTGGTGATTCTCTTCCTAAGGTATAATTTGCATTCAAAGCTTCTATTTCTGGGAAGGATAAACCAAGATTTGATCTAGGTGAAGGTTCTTCAAAGAGGATATCTAGATATGAGAAAGAGATGAATGAAATTGAAGAAGAAGAGTGTGAGCTTTAGGAGCTTGAAGCGCTGATTTCCAGAAGATTACCTAAAGAATCCGATAAGTATGAAGGAAAATTACGTCTTAAATATTTTTCATGCAATAAGATAGGACATTTTGCTTTAAGGTGTCTGGAAAGAGTTTCTAAGTGTAGATGGAGGAAATGGATTGAATACAAGCTTCAATCTTCCAACATCCAACAATGAAGTACCTGCAAAACACACACATGCAAATGCAAATATCTAAGCTAAAACACACATACATGCAACAAAAATTCACTTCATTGCACTCCTATTCCTCAAGATTTCACATTTGATATATTTGCTCTCAAAAGAACTTATGCAAAAAGCTATGAGGAAATGGAGATTTGAGAATGCAAATAAAGCAGATAAGATGTCAAGATAATGGAATGCAAACTAACATAAGTTCGATGCATAAAGATCAGATGCCCAAATAAGAGAGAGGGGCTTGTTTAAATACAATTTCTCTGAGCAAGTTCATGTTGTGGGATGAATGTGGGATAATGCAAGATGAGTGGTATAGGGAAGATGAGTGGTAAATGGGAAATGGTAAGTGGGAAATGGTAAGTGGTAGGAGGGGATATTTAAGGGGTTTTATTAAATAAATAGAGATATGTATATAAGGTGAATGCATGAAGGCGTATAAATGAATATGATAAATGTTTTATTTAATAAATTTAATGGATAAATGGTGAGATATTAATAATAATATAATAAAAGATGGAAATTATGAATACTGAGTTATGGAGAAATAATAATGTAATAATAAGGACTCGCCCGATGTTTGGAGAGATTTGAAATTAAATGAGGACAAATTAATGGAAATTTTTATGTGTATACATTTTGCCCCTCTTTGAGACAATGCATCATGTCGCGTTGTTTCAAAGAAAATGATCAATTGATATATGCCCCAGAGGTGTCTTGGTAAGAATGATGATTGATTAGTTATGCCCCCTCGAGAGATTGATCGAACAAAATGATGGGGATTGATCTCTCGATAGATCATGGGAGAGAAGATTGGATGATTGATATTGCGCAAGTGACTAGATTGAGATGTACATTTGATATAAATGCACAGTTGATGAGGCATAACTGAACCATTGATGGAAATGAACAGTATAACCGAATTGATAAGCTGGTTAAGCGGATTGAGCTAATTAAGCTGATAGGGATTGATGCTAGTGCAAGATAAGGTGATCCAATGATTGATTGACTGATCCAGGGCATTGAGATTGCAAGAAGCAAGGTGGTTGATAAAGAGATTAAAGATTCAAAGACATGCATCAGTGGGATAAAGTGTTTAATTGATCTTGCTGCAATAAGAAGAAGGAAGAAGATGATGAAAGAAATAATGAAAAAGATAGATGAGGAGGATGAGAAGAGAAAAGTGATGATTATGGAGAATGATGAGAAAGAGGATATGAAAGCAATGAGAATTCTTGTGCTTTTTAAGTGCTTGTATCATCATCGAGCTTATTATAGCAAAAGGAAAAAAAAATCATTGCAAACAATATGTTTCATGTCGAATGATTTTTTTTGCTTTTGTTCACAGTTGATGGGTTTGGGTGTATAAGTTGATCAGATTTTGTCCTGTTTGCTCAATTTAAGTCTCATCCTGTCATGAGTCCGTTGAAGTTCCAAAGCTGCATGCTTGTCCGAAGTGTTTGTGTCATCGTAATGTTTATTGCATGTTTTTGGAGTTTTATGATTTTTACGGTTTTATGAATGTTTTAATTTTTAGGGTTTTTTTTTTTCAGGAGATTTTATGATTTTTAAGATTTTTCAGGACCTTTTATGATTTTTAAGATTTTTTTAGGACATTTTATGATTTTTAAGATTTTTTCAGGACATTTTATGATTTAAAGATTTTTTCAAGACATTTTATGATTTTAAAGATTTTTTCAGGACATTTTATGATTTTAAAGATTTTTTCAGGACATTTTATGATTTTTAAGATTTTTTTAGGACATTTTATGATTTTAAAGATTTTTTCAGGACATTTTTATGATTTTTAAGATTTTTTCAGGACATTTTTATGGTTTTTAAGATTTTTTCAGGACATTTTATGATTTTAAAGATTTTTTTAGGACATTTTAGAAGATAGTTCCTTCGACTGTGAGACATCGACTATCCCAACCCATTCCTAAGTTTAAGAAGATGCCCCAATGAGGGATAAGACTAGCGTAGTATGCACGAGAAGCATTGCACGGGGTATGCAAACAATCCACAAGCTATGGTGGGGGGGAAGACTACCATGGAATGGGAGAGCAGATATGGATAAGGCATTGATCAAGTAGAGTACTAAAGGAAAGAGGAGCCAAATATTTACACATGGCACCGATTGCCCGATTTTCACCATGGTACTTGCCCAAGGCACCTGTTTGCCAAGTTTTCACCAATGGACAAACTTATTTTTCTTTACCTTTTTTTTTTTTTGTATTTTTTTTAGGATCTTTTAAAGAAAATTGTCTGAAATTTGAAATACTCAAGCATAGAATCTACGAAGGTGAATTCTATTGATTGGATCTTCAAGCGGTTCACCGTTGGGAGTTTCTAGTTGATATGCTCCTGATCCATACACATCAATGATAATATATGGACCAAGCCAATTAGGTTCAAACTTGCCCCTTTTCTCTCTATCTTGTTGATTCTTTGGATTTTCTTTAAGGAAAAAATCACCAAATTCAAATGTGCGAGATCTGACTCTGTGGTTGTAACTTCTACACATGCGTTGTTGATATGCTATGAGGTGATCAAAAGCATTTTGTCTTCTTTCATCCAGCAATTCTTAGTCATGCAAGCGAGAGACTCTGTAGTCTTCATCACTGATCAGGTTACACAAAGAGACCCATAGGGAAGGTATCTCGACCTCAATGGGCAATATAGCTTCAAAACCATAAACAAGGGAGTATGGAGTGGCACCTGTGGGAGTGCGGACACTCATGCGATAAGCCCACAAGGCAGGGTTCAATTGGATATGCCAATCATGACCAGCTTCATTGACCATCTTTTTGAGGATTCTAAGGATGTTTTTGTTAGAGGCCTCAACCTTGCCATTACCTTGAGGATAGTACGGTGTGGATAAACAGTGTTAAATATAAAATTTATCACAAAGCTCACGGACATCTTGGTTCTTGAAGGGACGACCATTATCAGTAATGATGGAAAGGGGGACACCATGCCGACATATGATGTAATTCAAAATAAAGGTGGCAATTTGTTTTCTAGTGATATGGGTAAGAGGAATGGCTTCAATCCATTTTGTGAAATATTCAGTAGTAGTGATGATATATTTGTGCCCATTGGATGAGGGTGGATGGATTTTGCCCATGAGGTCGAGTCCCCACTGACAAAAAGGCCAAGATGTAACAAGCGGTTGCAATTCTTGTGCTAGTGCATGTATCAAGTCTCCATGTATTTGGCATTGCTTGCACTTCTTAACAAACTGATAAGCATCCTTCTCCATAGTAGGCCAGTAATAACCAGTACGCAAGAGTTTCTTAGCCAGGGTAGGATTGCTCGAATGCACCCCACATATACCTTCGTGCACCTCTTGCAAGGCAATGTTACCTTCATCATGCTCAAGACATCTAAGTAAGGTACCATCAAGACCCCGACGATATAGGGTGTCAGCTAAAATGGCATAACGGGTGGCTTGACGAATAAAAGTTTTTCGGGCTTTGTTGGATAGATCAAGAGGTAAGGTATTATCATGTAAGTAGGCATAAATATCTCCATACCACTGGGAATTAGGACCAATGATGAGACATATCATTTCAGATTGTGGTACATTGTAGGTAGGCTCCAAGAGCAGTTCAACCAAGAATTCACAGTATTCGGCATTACTTGGCATTATTACAAGGGAGGCGATTGTAGCCATTGCATCAGCTGCTCAGTTGTTGTCTCGAGGAATTTTCTGAAATGTGATTGTGGTAAAGTAATCCTTGAAATCATTCACCATTCTCTTGTATGGCATAAGATTTTCATCATTTGTATTATAATCATCATTAACCTATCTGATCACTAACTAGGAATCACCAAGAACATGCAAATCTAAGATTTTCCATTGTACAGCCATATGGAGCCCAAAAAGTAATGCTTCATATTCTACAATATTGTTGGTACAAGGAAATTGTATTTTATAAGCCTTTGGTATGCAATCCCCTTGTGGTGTGACAAAGAGAATTCCAGTGCCAGAGCCACCATGTGTGAAGGAACCATCAAAATATAAAGTCCAAAGGTTTGAAGATTCCATGTTAAAGATTGATTCATTAGGTAACTGTGTAACAAGTGGATGATCATCTGTGACAGGAGCATCAATGAGTTGATCAGCTATAGCTTGTCCTTTGATTGATTTTATTTCTACATACTCAATGTCAAACTCGCTAAGAATCATGACCCATTTAGCTAGTCGTCCTGTAAGAGTTGCTTTACTCATAAGATATTTAAGTGGATCAATTTTTGCAATGAGCTTTGTTTGGTGTGCAAGCATGTAATGTCGCAGTTTTTGTGAGGCAAGAACTACAACAAGACATGCTCTCTCAATAGTATTGTACTTAATCTCATATCCCACTAGGGTATGACTAATGTAATATATTGCACGTTATTTTCCTTTAGAGTCATGTTGAGCCAACAGTGCCCCCAGTGTTGTAGCAGTTGTAGATATATACAGTTGTAGAGGCTTGTCATTTGTTGGAGGTACTAACACTAGTGGTGACATTAGGTATTCTTTGATTTGTTGAAAATCTCATTCACATTTGTCATCCTAGTTGAATGAAACATTTTTATGTAGCAGGTGCTGAAATGGATGACACTTATCTGCCAGTTGTGCTATAAAGCAACGGATAGATTGGAGTTTCCCTTGTAAAGATCTCAACTGACAGATATTCCTTCATGGTGGCATCTCAAGTATGGCTTTTACTTTTTCAGGATCAACTTCAATTCTCTTAGATGATACAATGTATCCAAGGAGTTTCCCGGAGGTTACCCCAAAGACACATTTTTTTGGATTCAATCGGACTTTATATTTTTCCAACCTTGTAAAGATTTTATCCATGATTTCTAAATTTTCCAAGCAAAAAATCTACATAATCTTCTAGATATATATGCATCATGTCATGAAAGATAGTGGTCATTTCACATTGATAAGTAGCTCCAATATTCTTCAATCCGAAGGGCATGACATTCCAACAAAAATTTCCCCAAGGACAAGTGAATGCTGTTTTGATCTGGTCTTCAGGAGCAATTTTGATCTGATTATAGCCCGAGAACCCATCCATGAGGGATAGCATCTCATGTCCAGTTGTGGAATCCACTATCATGTCAATATCTAGAAGTGGGAAGTCATCTTTAGGACAAGCTTTATTTAAATATCTGAAATCTATGCAAACACAGACACTCCCATCAGGTTTTGAAACTGGTACCAAGTTTGAAATCCATTCAGCATAGTCCACAAGTCTTATAAAGCCAGCATCTAGTAGCTTTTGTAATTCTGCTTTTACCAATAGTGCCACATGAGGATGCATTTTTCTCAATTTTTGTTTGACAGGTTTTGCTCCCTATGGTAAAGACAAGTGATGCATAACTAAATCAGGGTCAAGTCCGGGCATGTCTACATAGGACCATGCAAAATTAACCCATCTTTCCTTGTAAAATTGGATATGCTCTACTCTCTCTTTAGGGGTCAATGATTCTACTAGATGTATAATCTTTGGTTGCTCTTTTGTGCCCACGTTTGTCGGTACTGTCTTTTCCACTAACATAGATGACTTTTCATGGTATAATGCTAGGGGAAGTGTGTCAAGCCTTCCATCCTCAGGCACCTTAGAGAGGTTTTCACCTTTGGATACGTGCTTTATTTTTACTTTTTTGGGGTCTAATAGTGCCGCAAAGCAGTTTTCACTAAAAGACCTATTGATATTTTCCATAATTTTATGACTGAAAGGCTTGGCACCTTCTCCAAAGTAAGCCACACTATTGAGCTCTATGGTGAATCCAACCCTATGATCTCCAAGGGGTAAACCACTTCATGCTCCAAGAAAGTTTATGATTGCCTCATCATTTTGAAAAACATCTAACTGGGGGTCTTCCTCATGGTCCCAATCAATAAGTTGCGAGTGAACAAGAGGTAAAGGATCATGATTAGGTTCAAGGTTATGTATAGGCTCAAGGGTACAAATAGAATCATATTCATATACATCAATAAAATTATTAGAGTCATTGATGGTACCTTCCTCATCAGTCTGTGTTGCATTAGAAGACTCCCCTACCTCACTCGAGTTACCCTTAGTACTCAAGGTCTTATCGTTCTGCGTATCATACCCTATACTAGGAACCTTACGTCCACCATCAGGTTTAATCAGTTCAAGTATACCTGGTTTGTGTAAACCAAGCAGACTGTGACCATCATAGCCATATCTTTTCATTATGTTCAATCCCTTTCCATATTGCTTAGCTGGTATTTTGACTTCAGGTTCTGCAATTTGTGCTTTCTCTGTATCTTCATCTTCGTATAGCCATTTCAAGAGGTCCTCTTCTTCCATTTTGTCATACAAAGCTCCCCATTTTCTAAAAATAGTAGGTTTACAGTCTATAGTAGTGGTGTCTGATGTGGTCTTAGTCATTTGTGGTTTTTCATAAGTGAGAGGGGACAAAGGTAGTTGTCCAATGCAGAGAGCATGACTCATAGAATACTCCCCTACTCCATGGTCTTTTACTTTTATTCTAATCTCAGCTTCGTTGGATTTGGAAGTGGATGCTTTTAAGGATTCAGGATCAATGTATGCTTGGGAAGGAGGTGCTTCACAATTACTGGGAATGATGGATTCAGTCTTAGAACTCAAATTATTGCAATACATAAAAGGGTTTGGATCTCCTAATATAGTTACTTCAACACCATTATGTGGAAATTTGATACATTGATGGTAGGTAGAAGGTACAACTTGCATTGCATGGATCCAAGGCCTTCCAAGGAGAATGTTATAGGTCAATGGGAGATCAAGGACTTGAAAAACCACATCCTTCACCACTGGTCCCACTTTGATAGGCAATGTAACTGATCCCTTAGATGAGTGTTCCTCTTCATCATATGCCTTTATTGTAATCTTTTTCTTTGGATCAACTACCTTTTCATCAGATCCAAGCTCTCTAATCAATTTCAGAGTACAAATATTTAGACCTGCTCCTCCGTTTATCAAAACTCACTTGATCTTAACTCTATGGACAAGGACTTCAATATGTAAAGGTGCATTATGAGGTTGTTGCATGGACAAGTCATCATTCTTGGTAAAAGTGAGGGTATGAGGGGAGGCAATATGTCCCACCATAGCTTGAAATTGATCTACATGTAGGTCTGTAGGCATAGTAGTGGTAGCGAGCACTTTATCAAGGATGGATTTATGCTCAGGGGATAAGCGTAGCAACTCAAGTATAGAAATCTGTGCAGGCGTCTTCCCTAAATGCATGCTCTATAAGGTTGTATTGTGAAGATGGTGTAGCAAGTTTAGAATTAGATCCCTTAAGAATAAATGTGCCTTTGCGGGTGGTAACATTGCAATCAGTTTCTTTCCCCTTTATGATAAAAGTGTTCACATGATTATTGACCTCTCTGATGTTGTTTATGGTATAGTCATATTTAGCATTGGTATAATTCACACTATCACCAGATTTTGGGGCCTTCCCTTTATCTTAGTCATGCTCAGGGAAAGGATTTTTGAATATCTCATGATCAGAGTTACTGGAAAGAGTATGTCCATGAACTAAAATTTTTCCCTCATCAAGAAGGTCTTGTATGACATGTCAGAGTTTATTACAACTATTAGTCTTATGACCCTTGTGTCTATGGTAGTCACAAAAGTGATCATCATTCCACCATGGGGGTTTAACTTGAGGGTTGTATTCTCATATCTCTGGCAATGTTATAAGATTATTTTCAAGGAGTTCTTTCAATGTTGATTCAAGTGGTTGTCCCAATGGTGTAAAATTTTGTTTAGGGAAGCTTCTTTGTTTTTCTTTTCCTTTGTCTGAGGATGAACCCTTAAGGTTGTAAATAGGTGACAATGTTTTAGTATTGTTCGCATCAATAGCTCCGTCATTAACCACATTCTTGTTCTTGGCCTAAAATGGTGTTTTATGATTTGAACTTGATCCTTTGTAATCTTTATCATCGTTTATATTTATAGTACCATCATCAATAAGTGTTTGTTTGATTCGGAATGCCATGTCTATGACCTCATCAAAGGTGTCCAAACACTTGAGGTGAAGTTCTCTTCCAATTTCCTTGTTTAAATTGTGAAAAAAGAGGTCAACAAGTTGCTTATTAGTAATGTCATAAGGTGCCCTTTTGGTCAAATGTCTCCATCTTTGTAAGAATGATATGAAGGATTCTCCTTGTCTTTGTTTTGTGTTGAAGAGGTCCATCATGGTCACCTCATGTTCACAGTTGTAAGCATAGTGTGAGACAAACTTATCAGCCAATTCTTGAAAAGATTTGATAGTCGGAGGTAATCACGAGAACCATTCCATGGCACTTCCTCCAAGACTGTGAGAAAAGAGTCTCATGAGGTACGTTTCATCTACTGCAAATTCTAAGGTAGCAGCGCAAAATTCTCAAGTGATCTCTAGGGTCTCCATTTCCTCTATACTTATCCAATTTTGGTATTTCCCAATGACTAGGAAAAGGTGGCATCGAAATACTCGGATCAAAAGGATAGGGACATATGTCCTCAATAGAAAACTTGTGTGATGATGCCTTCTTATTCTTGAGAGTGTCTATTTCTTATCTCAATGCTCTCAATTCACTCAAAATGGGATCATTGGTATGCATAGGTCTCGATGTTTTCATAGATCTCTTGTATCCTGGTTACAAGTAGAAAGGTCTATGATCTTTTATCCTCTCCTCATTGTTTGTCCTTGTAGGTCTAGACTCACTAACTCTCAGTTTGTCCTTAATTGTGAGCAATGATATGTCAAAATCAGGCGACAATTTAATTCCCTCGTTAGCAAGGGCTTTGAAGTATGCTTGTGGATCACGTTTAACCACCTCTTTAAGGAGTTTAGTAAATCTATGGCTGTGAAACGCTTCATCAATAGTGGATTGATTTATTTCTTCATTGCTTGTTTCACTAGTTTCACTGGTCGCAATGCTAATGTGGTCCTCTTCATCAAAATTAATAAGGTCATCTCCATCTTGAAATAGATGATTTTGAAACATTTTGATTCTCGAGTTAGGAGGCATGAGTGATTGTTTTGATCTTTGACCTAGGACAATGTATGAGACTTTAGATGAAATGAAAACCCTAAAATGCAAAAGGGGGAACTATATGATATGAGTGAAATTGGGATGCAACGAAGGATCAATGTAAAGATGCAATCTATGTGATATGACTACTAAAGGATTGATGCAAAAGTGCAATTTATATGATATGAAAGTGATGTGCAGCTAAACCTTAAATGGGATATGAGAATAAATGATGCTTAACGCAAGGACTAAGGATACTCTAGGTCTGAAAATATTTCCAATGTGGGATTTGACTTGTGCTATGATGGATAGACACAAGGATAAGTTATCAAAGAGAGGGCATGCTATGATAGGAGATGATGAACTCCAAGAAGAATACCAAATCAAAGACACTGATAGTTTCCCTAACTCAAGGAAGATGCATCTCAAGTGATAAGGGGGATTGATGATCAAAAGTTGATGTCAGACCTAAGATGGGAAATCCTAAGTGCAAGCAATATTTTTGGTTTTTTTTGGATTTTTTCTTTTTTTTGGATTTTGGTATGCAAATAATAATGAAATGCTAGGACCAATGATGAAATGACCTAAGGAACTTGTGCAGGGTTTAAGGTTATGTCCTAAAGAAATGATGGAAGGCTATGCAAAGATTATGGGTATGATCTAAGGGGATTATGCATGGGTTTGATCTAGGGGGATATGCAAAGGCTAGGTTTGATTAAATAAGATATGCAAGGATGAAAGGTCCAACTAGGTGAAGACTATGCAAGGATTGAAAAGGGTATGGGAAACTATAATGATGTGACTATGTGAGGACCTAAAAGATCAGAACTTCAAAAGTGATGTCTCAAGAGATTTGAAATGATTGTTTTGAGAACACAAGTCCAACGTTTCAAGGACAATGTTGTTGTACAATGTGGATGGATACTTCAAAGCTTAAATCAAGGTCTTTTGTAAAGTGTTTCATTTTCAAGTATGGTGTTGATTATGAAATGTTCTTGTTTGTTTGTGCACACATTCAAAAAACATGGCAGACAGAATGTTTGTTTGATTTTGCAATAAAAACACATTCAAGTACAATCCTAAGGCTGGCCAGGACAATAGTTGTTGAATCTCACTTGGGGGGTTACCCCAAGCTATGCAATTCAGAGTGGATACTTAGATGATTGACCCCACTGGCTCCACCCTCGACACTCACTTCTCCAGGGTAGCCAAGCATCAGTCCCCATGAAAACTCCCCATGGTGAACTTTGTATCTCTACTAAGAATCGTAATAATGTGAGCCGCTTCAGAGGTCCGACCTCTTGCATCAACAACTAGAAGGTTTTTGGCTTCTAACACAAAAGGTTTCTAGTAAGGGCATCCGCTCGAGTGGCCATACATGCGGTAGCATACGCTCCATTAAGGAAGGCTCCCAACCTATAGAGGTTGCACTCTATAGGGTTTATGGGGAGACATGCCATCGGTATGAACTAATCAGCACTCATTGCTTGAAACTTTCATCACAAACACATTTATGTATAGTGGTTCAGAAGAGCTTGGCTTTAGCCCGTTACCACTTGGGTCGTTCCCTCTCATCGAGCCTTAAGGGCTTCTCGAGAGGTAGGCCCTCTAAAAGGTAAAACAAAAAGAGCCTATTGCTCAAGACACAAAAGACACTCGTTAATTTTAAAGCACCAATTCGAAATGTGATCTAAGCTAAAAAATCAGACAATTTGTTTCAAATCACCATTTCTTCGATATGCGTCCTGCATCAAAATGACATTAGTAGTTTCAGGAGATTATCGTTGACACACGAGATTGGATGGCATAAGAGTGAACTTGCACAAGCACACAAATCCACAAAGATTAGTTCACAAAAAGAAATTAAAACACACTAAGACCAAATTAAACATTAGTCTAATTAATAAAAATTAAAAATCTAAAATAATTAATTAAATAAAAATAAATAAATAAAAAAAATCTAAATTAATAAACAAACTACAAATCTAAATCAATAAATAAATAAACCAATTAATAAACTAAAAGTCTAAATTAATTAACAAACTAACTAATTATTGAACTTAAAGTCTAAATTAACAAAATTTAAAATCTAAATCTAAACTAATTAATTAAAGATCTACACTAATACTAAAAACAAATCTAAATTACATACTTAAAAAGTTAGAACTTAAAAAAATGGAATACATGAGAACTAAAAGAAGCATAAGATTTAAACTAAACAATAAAGGGAGCTAAAACTAAAAACAAAGAAAATCCAAATAACTAAAACCACTTACGCTAAACTTCAAAAACTATTTTTTGTTTTTTTGTTTTTATAAGGAAATATAAAATATGTTAGAGGCAATGATAATTTTGGAGCCAAAGCTTGGAGGATAAGCACAAAATGTCTTTTCAAGCTATAAAACCATTTCATGCAAACGCAATGTGGAAGCATAGACCAGCCACGTGGTTCTTTTGACAGGGAACATTTTGGAGAAGATTTCAGGAAATGCTCAAAATAGTTTTCCTGCAAGGAAGTGCCTTCAATATCAACGTGAAGCATAGACAGGTTTCAAAATGTAATGTGAATGCTTATACAAAGGCATGTGAACTGTTAAAAAGGCCTGTGAACCATTTTTAAAATATTATAATGGATTGTAGTATGTGCACCAAACAGATTCGTTGAGAAACATTTTCAAAGAGATGCTAATAAAAATGTACAAAACAGACTTATTTAAAAAATCATCTTTAGAAGCTTCAAACAAATTGGTTTTTTAAAAACTATCAAACTAGGAAAAACAGGTAGGTGTAAAACCAATGTCCACAACCTTTCTTAGCATCCTTCCTGCCTGTGGATTAGGCTTATGACAAACACAGATTCGTTTACAATGGTTATCATTTCCCTGGCTACAAACTGCAGAAACGTGGGCATAAAATAGAGAAGCAAATTTGTGTGTCTCATTTAATGAGCAACCCACCAGTAAGCTGCAATGTATTCCATCAAATTTGAAACATATGGTATCAATCCTATAGCAGAATATGTGTTTATAACAGCCAAAATCACTACATAATATGGTGTAGAAAATGTTAAAATGCATGCACAATAGACATTAATTATGGGTAAAAAATGCTCTGGTTGTCATGTACGAAAATTGAAATTTGAAAATACCTTTTCTATACACACATGCAAAAATGAAGAACACAAGACATGTGAAGGTTTTCAAGGAAGAACATATTGAACCTATGCAAAACAGTTTGGTGAAAGATTTTTAAAAACTCTCAAACAAACATACTATTAACCATTGAAAAACTTCCTCAAAAACACCATCACTCTAATGAAAAACTATGAAGCATAAAAAGATTGAACCTGCAATTTCAATATGCAATCTTAAGACAAAATAAACGTATCAATCAGAAGGACAAATGGGTGTCCCACCGGGCATGCCAATTGTAGATGGAGGAAATGGATTGAATACGAGCTTCAATCTTCCAACATCCAACAATGAAGTACCTGCAAAACACACACATGCAAATACAAATATCTAAGCTAAAACACACATGCATGCAACAAAAATTCACTTCATTGCACTTCTATTCCTCAAGATTTCACATTTGATATATTTGCTCTCAGAAGCACTTATGCAAAAAGCTATGAGGAAATGGAGATTTGAGAATGCAAATAAAGTAGATAAGATGTCAAGATAATGGAATACAAACTAACATAAGTTCGACGCATAAAGATCAGATGCCCAAATAAGAGAGAGGGGCCTGTTTAAATAGAATTTCTCTGGGCAAGTTCATGTTGTGGGATGAATGTGGGATAATGCAAGATGAGTGGTATAGGGAAGATGAGTAGTAAATGGGAAATGGTAAGTGGTAGGAGGGGAAATTTTATGTGTCTACACTAAGAAAACCTACAAGACTAAATTTTAGAAGAGATGTTATTATGCTACTGATGAAGGTGTGACAGATGATGAATCTGATAAAGGAAATTCAAGTGATAATGAATGGGTGTTTATTACTATCAAGGAAGATGATCCAAAACCTATTGATTATGCCAGTTGCATTAATGAGGAAAGAGCTCTGGCTACACAAGTTGAAGAAAAAGATGAATGGGTGATTGACAATGGATGCTCTCATCATATGACATGTGATAAGAAAAAAATTGTGAGCTTGGAAAAATATGATGGTGGTGTTGTAAGATTTGGTGATGATAAAGCTAGCATAATTCATGGTAGAGGTTATATTTGTCTTGATGGTAAACACAATATTGATGATGTTTTGTATGTAAAAGGTCTAAAGCATAATCTCAGGAGTGTTGAAAAAATGGTTGACAAGGGATATGATCTTCAATTGAAGAATGGGAAGTGTAGAATCTTGAGTAGTTCCAAAAATGAGATTGCATCAGGTACAAAGATAAAAGGTAATATCTTTCACTTGAATGCTGCTGGTAAAAGTTGCTTGATTGCTCAGATTGATGAAAGTTGGTTGTGGCATAGAAGGATATGTCATGTGAATTTTGATAGAATGATTAAGATAAGTTCTACTCAGGAAGTAAGAGATCTTCCTAAATTGATGAAGTCTATAATTCTATATGCAAAGAATGTCAATTGGGGAAGCAAACCAGAGTTTCTTTCAAAAGTAAAAAGAATTTTTCTAATATATTGTTGGATCTTGTGCATATTGATTTATGTGGTCCCTCTAGAGTTAGAAGTTTGCAAGGAGATATATATTTCATGTTGTTGATTGATGATTATTCTAGGATGATGTGGGTTACCTTCTTAAGGGAGAAATATGAAGCTTTAGAGAAATTCAATATTTTAAGGCTTATGGTTGAGACTGAGATAGGATTGAAACTGAAGTGTTTAAGATTTGATAGAGGTGGTGAATTCACTTCCAGTGAGTTCAATTCATTTTGTGAAGAGCATGGGGTAAAGAGACAGTTGTTTGCTATGAGAACCCCTCAACAAAAAAAAGTAGTGGAAAGGAAGAACATAACCATTCAGGAAGCTGCTAGAACAATGAGGATTGAAGGAAATGTTTCACATGTGTATTGGAGAGAAGCTGTGAGTACTACAGTTTACACTCTTAATCGGGTGCATATCAAAGATGATACTGGTAAGACTCCTTGTGAATTATGGTTTGGTCATACTCTTACTATTAAATATTTCAAAAAATTTGGAAGTAAATGCTATATCAAAAGAGATAAATATTTAAGAAAAATTGATGCTATATGTGATGAAGGAATATTTCTTGGTTATTCTACTAAAAGCAAGGCCTACTGGTGCTATAATAATAGATTGAGGAAGATAGTTGAGAGTGCTAATGTCAAAGTTAATGAAGGTATGGAGAGACAACCTAGATCCTCCGGATATGATTCAGATGATCAGAATGATAGCTCTGATAAAGGAGAGCAAGTTCAAACCCAAAACCAAGTTTTGATTGTTCAAATGAATCCAGTGACTCAAGGTGAAGGAAATGGTGCAAGTATAGAAGAAAGAACACAAGAGTCTGAAAATAAAGAAAACCCTAAGACTCCCACCTATGTAAGATTGAATCATTCAGAAAATAAGATTATAGGAGATAGAAATAAAGGTGTGAAAACTAGGTGAAGAATTGCAGAAGATCAGGTTCAGTATTGTTTGATTTCTAAGATTTAACCTAAGGATGTGAGTGAAGCATGTAAAGATGAACATTGGGTGAAAGCAATGGAAGAAGAATTGAATTGGATTGAAAAGAATAATATATGGATTCCGGTACTGAAACTGAAAGACAAAAATGTAATTGGAACTAAATGGGTTTTCCGAAATAAATTGAATGAGGAATATGAAGTTGTTAGGAACAAAGAAAGACTTATTTGTAAAGGATATTCATAGATGGAAGGAATTTATTTTGATGATACTTTTGCTCTGGTGGCAAGAATTGAAGCTATAAGATTATTTCTTGCTTATGTTGTTTTCAGGTATTTCAAGGTCTACTAGATTGATGTCAAGTCAGCATTCCTTAATGGTGAATTGGAAGATGAGGTGTACATGGAGCAAATGGATGGATTTCAATTGATAGATCAAAGAGATATGGTTTTCTTGTTGAGGAAAGCTTTGTATGGATTGAAGCAAGCCCCCAGAGCATGGTATGCCAAATTGAATAAGTATTTGTTGAAGCTTGGATTTAAAAAAGGTACTGCTGATAGTAATTTGTACTTCAAGATTGATCATGATAACATTTTGATTCTTGAAGTTTTTGTTGATGACATTATTTTTGGAGGGAATAATAGTTTATGTAAGAAGTTTGCTAATGAGATGCAGAATGAATTTGAGATGTCTATGATTAGTGGGATGAAATTTTTTTTTGGGATTGCAAATTACTCAGATAGAGAAAGGTATCTTCATATCTCAATCAAAGTATGTGAAGGAATTGTTGAAGAAGTTTCCAGATTAGATGATTCAAAGCTAGTTGGTACCCCTATGGTGATCGGATGTAAGCTAACTAAGGATGATGATTCCCCTAAAGAAAATCAGACCAGATAAAAACCTATGATTGGTGAATTGTTATATTTGACTCAGACTAGACCAAATATCATGAATGCCATTTGTCTTGTTGCTAGATTTCAAGTTGATCCTAAGGAATCTCATGTTGTTGTTGTTAAAAGAATTTTCAGATATCTGAAAGGAACTATTGGTTTTTGGTTTATGGTACCCTAAAGATAATGATTTTAATTTGAGTGCTTTTACTGATACTGATTGGTCAGGAGATGTTGATGCACATAAGAGTATTAGTGGTGGTGCATTTTTCTTGGGTAAGAGATTGGTTTCATGGTTGAGTTAGAAGTAGAATTCTATTTCTTTATTTATTGTAGAGGCCGAATATATTGTTGCTACTAATAATTGTACTCATGTGATATGGATGAAGCAGATGTTGAAAGATATTAGAATTGTGTATGATGAGCCTATTGTTATTTATTATGAAAATTCAAGTACTATTAACATTTCTAAGAATTTGGTGTTGCATTCCAAGACTAAGCATATATCCATCAAGTTTAATTTTTTGAGAGAGAAGGCAAATGAGAAAGAAATCAGGTTGGAATATGTGTCTATAAGTTAGGGGTGATTTCCCCTCCTGATTAGAACTAAGATGCATTGGTATGCATCAGTCCGGTGCATTTCACAATCATATCTTATGATCCGGATTGATGAGGTGGCTACTACTCAGGGGGAGTAGTTAGATGTTCATATTTGTGAGGTTCTCTATTTGCAAATATGTGTCTTTGTTATTGATGTCAAAGGGGGAGAGATTCATGTGAAAAACTATGTAATGATTTCAAGGTGAGAGAATATTTGTAGTAGCAGAGAGTTATCTAAGAGAGCTATTGGTTTCTTTGACATTGATTGTTTTTCACATCATATGTTGCCATCAATGCCAAAGGGGGAGATTGTTGGAGATTGTTGGGATATTGTTGGGATATTGTTGAGATGAGTGCTACAAATATGTGCTTTAATGATATTTGAGAGATGTGTTGTCATTTATGTCAACATATTTCTCTGTTCGATGCAGTGGTGTAGTAGTGTTCAGTGTCATGCACAAAATTTAGGACAAAAGCACAACAACAAATTTTTATTTTAGAAGGCATAACAACAAGTGATTATGTAAAGTTGAGATGAACTTGCTCACTAAGATCCATTAGGTGAAACACAAACTCTAACTAGATTGAATTAATCACAAATGGTAACCAAATTAAATTAATTAAAAGCGAGGGGTATCATGAGCATACATTAACCAAGAGGGGTTTAACCCACCCCTAGGTTAACTCACCAATGTCCCTCAATAGGGGGGGTAGTCCTTTAGGATTAACTAGCAAGACCACCCCTAAAAATGTTTAATTATTTTAATTTGGACAATTACGTTTTAATAAAAAAAGATTAAGTTAAATCTTTGATTAACATTTAAACATTTAATTTAATAAACTCTAAAACACATAATTTTTATCTAATTATCATCCCCATAAATTTCTCCCTCTTTTCTTGGAGGTAATTAAATTAAATTCAATAATGTTATTTTAACGTTAAGAGCCAAACTAGTTTTATTAACAAATCAACCCTTCATTTGACCCTAGTAATATTATTATAACATCGTTATATTAATATTAATTCAAGGGTTTATTAAATTATTTTGATATTATTATATTCCCACTTTAAAAGACAATACTTTTAAATATATATATTTGTTATAAAATAATCCCCCTAGGAAATAAAATCATTCATCTTAATACTTACAATAAAATACCTCCCCTTATAAATTAAAACTCTCTAAGTTAATGTTGGCATGATTGGATAACTGATGCAGATCAAGAATGGTGACTGAACTGGTAAAGGACTATTTGTGATGACACTATGATGAAGGGATTGAGATTCCATAATCGGATGACTTTGATCAGTTATTTATGTTGTCATTGATGGCAATTGATGTTTACTATGTTGTATTTTTTCATCTAAGTGTTTTTGGTCTATCGGAAATGCCTTACCGGTATTATAGACAGTGAATTGGGAATTAGGACCTTAACCGGTAAATGAGGAATGTTTTGATCTGATCTGGCAATTGGTGATAATTAAAGTGTTGCGGTTTGGATGTGAGCTTGTATCATTTTAATATGCATCTGACCAGAACCGCATCATGTTTTGGTTATCAAAAATCATGTTTATGATTTTTGTTGTATTTTTGCTAGGGTTTAAGGACCGGTAAAGAATTCTCTTAACTAGTAATGATTTTTGGTTTGGCAGTGATCTACATCAAGTTCAAATGTTGGTGATGAGGTGGCATAAACCACGTGAAGTATTTGAAATATGTTTTGTCACGTTTGGAGAGAGAATTTCTTGGGAATATGCAAAGTGCTTATCAGAGTGTTCTAAGGGTTTGACTTTGTATCAGATCCAGATGCGATGATCATTTAATGGTTGTAATTGATTATAATGATCCATATGATAATTAATGATGATATGGAATGAGTTGTAAAAGATCTATGATGATCTATGTTGTAAGTCTTAGGGTTTTGTAACCGACTAAGTTGAAAAGGCTATTTATGTCAGTACAGTTGATGTTTGTTGTGTCGGTGGTTTTGAGAAAAGTGTGAAGCCAAACCAAAGTATGAGATCTACTAGAGAGTAGCATATTTGGAGCTTAATTGGATCTGATCAAGCAAGCAGTTAAGTGTTGTACCCATATCATTCACTGTTGCTCTCTAACAATTGTGGCTGTCAAAATCCCTTAACCGGGTAGGTCCTAAAAGGCCTCACATTGTAAATCTCTTAACGGGGTAGCTCAACATTTGAGTGTTAAATCCTCTTGCAAGGTTGATCCTAAAAGGTCAAAGCTCCTAATAGGGCTCATCATATAAATCCCTTAACCGAGTGACTCCTAACAGGGCATCATTGTAAGCTTCTAACTAGGCTAGGCTTCTAATAGGGTGCATTCCGAAAGAGTGCACAATTTTTGTGGGTACTAATTCCCACCATGGTTTTTCCCTATCTGGGTTTCCACATGAAAAAATGGTGTTCATATGGTGAATGTAATGCCTACCAAAATACTTTAGAGAAATAAACCAAAATCTACTAACAAAAAGAGATCATTTTTTTTCTTTAAGATAACCATTACAACTACGCTATTACTAGTTTTTATTAATGCAACGTTACTACCATTATTCATCAATGCATTGTTAACTATATACATGAATACATAAATCAACAAGAACATTGTAGTACCCCTCCTCGATCAGCCTCTTTTTGTATGTTTTGATTGACTTCAGTGACTGTCCAGTGGAACATTATTGTATAGTAATTCAGATTATATGCGATGTTATTTCATGCTTTATCTAGATGTATGGTGTATGCTTTTATGCAGTATTTCAGTTCTTATGTCTAATGTTATTTTATGGATCATTATCATGGACTGACACTTTTACCTTATATTGTGATGTGTTATTTATATGTTGCATGTTTGCAAGTGTATTGGGATGCGAGGGGATTATTTTACTTCACTCACTCCGGTGAGACAGGGAACGTCATGATTCTCCTTCATTGGTGTGTGTACCATGTCTGTATATATATGAATATTTGTCTATATGCACATATGGATTCTTTTGGTGCAGGATATTGCAGGTAATAGTACTGGGTAGGTACGGGTTATCGACTCCACCTAGTTTCACAGCTCTAAGCATGCCTTATATGTCCAATGGGAGTGGAGGAGATAGTTGTTGTACCCTAACTTGACCCGCAGTTACACTTGTGTGAGTGTTGTCAGTCGGTTGTCTTTTCCTGTCTGGTTGGTATGCAAGTCATAGTGCTTTGGTTTGGTCATTTGTGAGTCATCATTTGATCATCCTTTGTTTTGCGTGCGTTTGTTTATTTAAATGGTTATTTAATTAAATGGATGACGCTATCTCATGTTGGCGTAATTAGTTAATTATTATGCTTTGTGATCATTGATTTATTAATTAATGATTTGCTAGATTAAATGGTTAAATGGCTTATTTCATTGTGTAAAGTTGCATTAATATATTTTGAGGAAGGAAATAAATAATTGCCTAGCCATTTAAATGATATATGCTTATGTTGAAAGAAAGTATTTTGGAAAATAGAAAATAAAATAAAAAGCTTTCTTTTTTACCTTTCTATTTAACTTTGTCATTTTAATTGTTGGAAAAAAATTGTATTTGGAAAAGGGTAAAACTGATTGTTTTTACTTTAAAAAGAGAAAATCTGATTGGTTGGAAAAATTTTAACCTAGAAAGTTTTGGTTAAAACTGATTTTTCAATCTATTCCTAAGATTCACGGGAAGGAGAAGAGGAGAATTTTTGGAGAGAAATTTTGGAAAACTTCTTCGAGGAGGTGGAAATTCGACCTTGTTTGCAAGACTGGACATTCTTCATCTCTTTGCTTGCTATTGCTTCAAGGTTGGAGGATCTCTTCTTGTTTTGAAATTTGATTTTTGAATATTTCAGTTTCTTCCCGTGTGTGTAAAAATGCAAATCTTCCTGTAGATTCTTGTGGAATGTTTGGATTGGAAGAAGGGATGTTTGTTATTGTTGATTTTGTGAAGTTCTTATCATATAGTTGCATATAGGAAAGAAATGGTTCATCTCTCTATTTGTTGTGTGTTATTTGTTCTGAAAATCAACTTCTTGGTTTGCCTCTTCCATTTGAAAAAGAATGAACTAGATTTAGCTTGTTGTGTGCTTTCTAGTATCTTGTTGCCCAAGATTTGGGGTTCTTGTGGAGTTTTATTTCACCTTTTGCCTTATTGGTAAATATCCATTTGAAATTTGGGATTTGGCATTGTGTATGTGTGTGTCGTGAAATAATCTGAGAATGAATTATTTTCATGTTAAACGATTTTGGGCGTATGGATTTTTAATTTTTTGGATGGCATGTATTTTATTTACTTATCGTTGACTTTACCTTACCTCGTGGCTGGCTAGTCCCACCACGTAGGTCGGTAGTGTCTGCTGCCCACAGGTAGTAGTACTACCAATCAGCAGTACTACTACGTGGTAGCAGTACTACCAGTCAATAGGACTGTTAACATTCAATAGCAGTACTACCGGTCGGTAGCAGTAATATCGGTCGGTACGACTGCTACCGGTGCACTACCAATTAGTAGGACTACTATCTATTGTTAGCAATGCTACCGGATAGTAACGTCTACTATCGATCAATAGGCCTGCTACCGGTCAATAGTAGTACTACCGGCAGGTAGTTCCTGCAGCCTCGGGAGCTGCACTGTTGCGGGTTGGTCTCGACCCCAGTGTAATCTTGTACCCTTACTAATACAAACCACTTTATGCATGAAGTTAATTTTTATAAAATGGAATATATTTTAAAGTGGTTTTAAGTGTTAAATGAAAATGGTGATTTTTCATGTGATTTTTATTATGTGGTTTAATAAATTTATCTATGGAAATCAAGGCATGAATTAGGGATTCAAAGTGGCTAATTTGGATATATTCTGGAAATTAATTAAATGCTTGTTGGGGATTCATGTTTTTATTCAGATGAGTATTTGACGTGAATTTGATCCTTGATGGATTATTAATTTGGAAATTGAATGAGGTGTGAATGTCATGAAGGAATGTTTTTTTTAATTTTCAATCAATGATGTTGCAAGTGTTTATGATGCTGATTTTCTCAAAGATTGTCTGAGTGTGGATTTATTGAATTAGTTGTCCTTGAAAGTGTATATTGTGTTATTTCTGGTATGTGGTTCAGTTGTCCTATGGTGGTGTATTTGGTACCTTTGACCAAGTGATATATGTTGGCTCCATTGTCGTAACCATGTAGTGTCTTTGCCTTATGGTTAGCCAAGAGTCAGTATGTCCTTGTTTGACCACTTGTTTCTGAAAGTGGTGTCATGGTTGTCTGCTTTGCCATAGGGTCCTCAGGGAGTGACCATGTCTATTTAGTGTCCTTTGAGAGAGTAGCTTTTTAGCAAGGGCTGTGCCCAGAATGGTTGGTAGGTTACCCCAACGAAAGTCAGATCCTAAGTGATAATCTAATTAATTGATTAGGTGGGTAGTTCATAACATTAATAAAGATATTGTACCTCATGCATAGGCAAGTTCTTGTATTGAGGCTTATAATGTAGTGAGAAGGCCTATAATGGCAAACCGACCACCTTATCTTCACGAAAGACTGGAAGGGTCTGCATGAGACTTAGTTGGAACTGGAGGTTTGGGAGAGGTTTTTCAGGATAGAGAGTCGGGACCTATGAGGGCCTACTGAGGTAACCATCAAGCTATGTGATGACACTCTCTCTTTAGGTTCACTTGTGTGTGTGATGTAGGTTCACTTGTGTTTTGTGATATCGAGTCACTTGTTTTATTGTGATGATGAGTCACCTGGATTATTGTGGAGTCTCCTTGTGCTATCATGGTGTCATATTGTTTTGTCGACCATGTCATGCCTTTTCTTTCTTGAGGGTCCTTAGCTATCTCCTAGCACGTTGGGGTGATTCCATTTTGGGAATTACATGGTCGGGTGGTAGTGCCACTTCCCATCAGATGTTCTTGTTCATATCTTCATGCGAGGATTGGATTTGTAGGTGCTTTTGTGGTTCGTGGCTCGTGTATAATCTCATGTTGGAGATTATTATTCTTTGGAGACATATGTGGTCATTGTATCATGATCTTTTGTAACCTTGTAATTGGTTAAGTTGTATCTTTGTATGTATATTGAGAATCCATGTATTGGATGAACAATGTAATCCTAAGATTGAGATGTTATTCATCAGTTTCCTTTATGTCATGTGTACATGCTTATTGAGGATAAATTATATTGTATCCTTTCATTCTTTCAATGGTGTAATCTGTTATTGCTTACAACTTCTTGTGATCATTAAGTTAATGATGGATATTGGATTAATCTTAATTATGAAATTTATCTTTTGGTTTAATTCTTCGTTGGAAACCCTTAAGGAATTTTGGTGTTAGTCTTCCACTTGTGTTATCATGCATTTTGTGTGTTATGCACTTATTATGTTTATACTTAAAAAATAAATAAAAAAAATGTTTCACTCTTGTTGTGGGTTTTCCTACGGGGTTCCTGGCGGGGCATTACAAACATAACCATAGAGTCATATTATGCAATCAAAACATCTATTTAATCATTAACCTAACTACATAATAAAACCATATAATGCATCTCCATTCCCTAGGGTATCTCAACGTCACTACTTGACATTAAACTAACACATCGCATATCCATCTAGAACACCATATACTATCATCCAACTAAACATTTTTCTTCCCATGCAACTATGATAAAACATTAACACATATGTATAACTCTATTCCCTTTCATACTCTTTCTAAGGTTCATTTTTAAGTACCAATCAAATATTTCTAATACCCGCCTTTACTCATTTGAACACTTAATAGATCATGAAAATAAATGCATTTATCTTTCTTTTACTAATGGTATTCAATTATTTCCTTAAGCACAACTCATTAAGAATACTATCCATAGCCATATGCAAGATCATAGCAGCAAGTACTTATCTACATCCAAATAGGATTCCAATCTATCAAATAGGTTCGAGAGTCATATGATTCTACAAGAATAAATATAGTCTAATATTTCATTCTCCTAATTTAAACATAGGATTTCATTCTCAACATGATAAACATATCTATAACATGAACCATATACCAATACATCATCTTATAACAATAACAATAGCATAGTTCTTCTACATCAAGTTCATTTACATAAGAGCACATGGAGCAAGAACATAGTCTCTTTGCTACATCCCATCTTAATAATACAAGTTACATAGACACATATTCATATTCCTCATTTACAAGACATTATAACATGATAACATCTCTAATACATAGAAATCAACACCAAAGGACAACCACATAATAAAGAGCCATGTTTCCATGCAAACCACAACTACTCCCTTAACTTCCATATCTCAAGATATCTAACATTGGAAATTAACATCTTTCAAATCAAGGCATATATGATAATTAACATAATCACTAATATCCATAAAATTTACTCGAGACATACCATACATATCTCTAAATCTTTTAATTCCTTTCTAATCAATAACAACATCTACAATTAGAATATCCATTTACAACAATCTTATTCAATACATTTCATTCATAAATCATCTTACTACATGTTCTATAATACATGATCTCAATATGTTGATTACATAGTCTTCTTTACATTTCCATCTTTCATAACACATGATATCAATTCTAATTACATAAATATGCTCCAAGAATCCAAGCTCATGATGAGATACTATATATCCAAATCCATGCACGCCAACATCCAAGAAGAATATCCCAATGGTAGAAGGCATCAAACCATCCGACCATGTGGAACCAAATAGGAACCACCCCGCATGCTAGGAGATGACATAGGGTTCCAACTCACACTCAAGACCTAAGCTGATACCTAACAACCATAGGATACAACATGACACTACAAGATTCCAACATAATAATATATCAAAATACATCACATGGCTAAATCAAAGCAATAAACCTCCAGAGGCATAATTTAATAAATCAAGGCTTATGGATAATGGACACATGTGGGGTAGAGTGTCATCACATGATAACCTCATGTGGCATCTATCTCCACCTTCGAGTAACTCAAGGGAGATCGAGTATACCGCTGAAATGGTCTTCCCAATCTAGGATCCCAAAACCATCTCCCTGGGTCCATCCAATTGGGGCATACAACATCATATTCTTAATCTTAATTAGGTTAATTCCTAAATATCTAACCCACTAATCAATTATTAATAATGTTATCACTTGCAAATTAATTCATAAGCTCTTCATGTGGTTCCATAGGTCTAGACCCCTTTCCTAGAGATCTAGTGCTCATAACCTAGGTCCAACACATGCAAGAGCCCACTCTCCCAAACACAGACCGAGACCATAGGGTAAAAAAAATAATAAGATACATCTTACAACAACATGAAACTCAACATGGGAAGCATCCAAAAGTCATTACAAAATTGATACAACTGAATCACAAAGATAACCATCAACATACAACCAAGAGCCACTTAACAAGGACCAAGCCATAAGCTCATAATACCAAAATATAATAATAAAGAGAGCCTCAAGAATGTCAAATACACATAAATAGGGGCAATACATGAATCCAATAACATAGAATGATCCTCCACAACGAGACACAACATAGCCTCTCGCTTGAGCTACAAGTAACCATCCTCAACAGCAAGCAATCACTCAACTTGCTGGAGCAACATATCAAAACCTCAATAGACAAGCAAAAAAACCACTTGCCGGAGCCCAAATAGATTCACATATATCATAAATAAATAGCACAGTTCCCCAAAACCATCAAACATAACAAAAAAACCCTATGGAATAAAGACCAAGCAGAGAAATCAACAGAGGGACTCAAAAACCAACCTAGAAATCTATTGACACTACTTTGGTGCTATTGAAGCCCATAGTAGTGCTATTGTAACAAGGGACCAACTCATGAAAAATGAAATACATAGATATTCAAATTTGCCTAGATTCGGGCACGGGCCTTACAATAGCATAAATACGACCAAGAGGTCACTAAAAGCCAATAAGAAACCAAAACAAAGCCTTGTTAAGGCCAACAATACAACACATCCAAGAATTCCAACAAATACTGACAATAACTTGCACATAAATGATTATAGACATAGCCACTCCAGATCTAATGAAACCAAATGGACACGAGACAGGGTATACAACAACAAATAAACCTCACAAAACCAATCATTACCACAATGCATTCACGGGGAAATTATAATCAACATATTAACATACACAAATGCCCTTTTCCGATAATACAACACACAGAGATTCATAAAATCATATATAAATCTTTTTCCCAAAATATTACCCCCAACTACTGATTATAGAATAATCATTCATTCCTCCTAACGTTGGACTGGCGACCGAGAACAAACCTTGACATTTCGTTGTTGTTCGTTGCCTTGGCCTTGCAGGTGGGAAAGTCGGTGGAGGAAGTGCAAAGGGTTACCTCTCTGGTGTTGAGACCCAAATGGTTGGGTGGTTTGCAGGAAGTGGTGGATTGAGCCACCATAGGCAAGGGGTTGAAGTCGATGGAAGGACCATGGTGGAGGATTGGAGTGGATGTGGGGGCGATGCAGTCATTTGTCATTTGGTTGGCTTCTCAGCCGGTTACATTGCAGGTGGAGGATGCAAGAAAAGGTTGGGGCGAGATTGTGGATTTTGTGCATAAATTGGGGCCGACTGAGCAAGTGAAAATTCAAGGGAAGGTGACCCCAATTCGGTCTGAGGCCCCTTTGGATGAGGATGGGAGGCCTCTAGTTCAACATCAGCTTCCAAAGAAGTAGACGAAGGTGGTGGAGCATGGGTCTCTGTGTGGTGACAGGCTAGGAATGGTGCCAGGTGGAGGGAGCGTGTTGCAGGAGGTAGGGCCTAGTAGGGGTATCCGAAATTTCTCAAGGGATGAGGCTTTGGGGTGGTTTGGTAAATAGGTATGCCTCCTTTTGGTGGGGGTTGTGTTTGTAAGGGGCCATTTTTTGTGTTTGTTGGTCTTGTTGGGGTGGTGTCTAGTCGGGTTCCTTTTTGTAGTAGGGGCAAGACCCCATGTTGTGGCAGACTATCTATCTGTTGTTTGGATGTAAATCTTTTCTATTTTAAGCAATATATTATACTGTTATCGATAAAAAAAATAATAATAATCATTCATTCCCAAATCTCCCCAAAAAATCTTTTAGTAGTCACGAAGAAAACAACTCTTTTCAAAAATTAAAATGCAAGAATGGAAAAAGATCTCCAATAAGTACTGTTAGTGATGGTAATGCATTCGTAGAAGAGAAAAAATCCTAACCAACAAGATTTCTAAAATTCAACCCAACCAAGCAATTCTAAAATCCAAAAGTCGTAGAAAGATATCTCGAAGCACACACACAAAAATGCTCACAAAGCCAATAAATAGAATCTCATTCAAAACTACAGAAGAATATCTACCAATCAAAATATTCCAATGAAATATATTCTATACCAACCCCCCCACCATAGATAGAGGTAAGAATATAAAATAATATTATTTACTTACTCTCAAATCTCAACCAATAAAATAATAGGTTAAGTATAAACATAATATTTAATTACTCAATTAGTAACAAGAGAATGTAATAATAATAATAATATAATAAACAATAATAATAAATTAAAGCCCAATAAAATAAATCAAAGGCAATATAAATAAATGCTCCAATTAAATATAAAACCACAATTAACATAAATAAATAAACAAACAATTAAATAATATTATCCTCACAATCACAACTCCCAAGAGGACCAATCATAACAAGGGGTGGGTACATGAATAATAGCAAATAAATAAAACAACAATGCAAATAAATAAATAAATAATCAAAACAATAAATAATTAGATAAATAATAAATAATCCAACAATAAATAAATAAATAATCATTAAAGAAGATAAATGTACAGAGAGACATAAATACCCATCTAGTAATTAAAGAATAAATAAATAAATAATCCAATAAATAAAAAGCCCAAATAATAAATCAAAACCAATATAAATAAATAATAAATAGCCAATAAATAGATGAGCCAAAATTAAATAAATAGATAAACAATAAACAACTATCACAAACTTTGGGATGAGCCTGTGCGGCATTGACGTTCTTTATCATACTGAGATGGAAATGCCTCAAGATGTAGAACTTTGGCCTACGCCTCTCCCAAATGTGCCGATGCAAAAGGCACAATAAAACTAGTCAGATCTGTCCCAAAAGAACAAGGATGCAAAACACGGACCAAAACAATGCAAAGTAAGAACACGGACCAAATGAGGAAGTGGGGCGAGTTGCCCAGAATCCACAATTATATATGCCAATGTACAAGGTGGATAGGATGTTGTGTTGAAGAACACAGATCACCCCCAATATGAGAAGTCCCTTATCAAGTCCACTTGATTAGACCGAATTACAAAAGAGCTCCTTTCTCAAGTAGTCTGGCTGACCTGCTGAAAGGAGAACCAAGTTCGCTCCTTGTCTTCAATTCCTGTCGCTGCGCTACTTTTCATACTCCTTGAATGCTTGTCCGAAAACATGCTCTGATCTGCCTGATCTCTGCTTTCTCCCTGATTGCAAATGAATGCTACCTCGCTTTTTATAGAGGCGGCCTCAGACCCAAATCCGCATAGGTCAAGACCCAAATGCCCTAACCACTCAGACCTATAAGTGATCCACCCAATGGAAATGCATGATCACAACCAAGTCGGCCCAATGGAATAAATCCCACTCGGACCTATAAGTGATCTGCCCAATGAAAATGCATGATCACAACCAAGTCGACCCAATGGAATAAATCCCACTCGGACCTATAAGTGATCCGCCCAATGAAAATGCATGATCACAACCAAGTCGGCCCAATGGAATAAATCCCACTCGGACCTATAAGTGATCCGCCCAATGAGAATGCATGATCACAACCAAGTCAGCCCAATGGAATAAATCCTGATGGGAAATAAATACAACCCCACCTTGGGGAATTAAAATAGGTCTGCCCCATGGCCTAATGCAGGTCAACCCGCCCTATCCTTAGTGCGGTCCCATAACATCCTCCCCCACCAAACTCGTGGTAGCGCCCTCTATGCCTGTGTAGCCTACTCTATGCTCTGGGAGGAGAACCACTTTTGAGCACCTAGCCCAAAGAAGGAGGACTCCCTAAGTCAGGGAGCTCCATCTCTAAATTGTCGTTTGGATGCTTTACATCATTCCTGGATGCTTCCTCTGCCAACCGAATAAATCTATCCCTCAGAGGTTCGTACGACATGCTTTCATGGTCCTCCCATGACCAATGAACGACAGCCTGAGAACAAAGTGTCCAAATTTCTAAAGTCTTCTGACATTTCTCTCAGTTGGATACCTCCGTGTTGTCTCCTAAGTCCATCAATTCCTCATAATAGATGAATCCATGCTCATCCCAGTTTGTCAAAACTTGTTCCTTGTTGTTTAGTCCCTCGTTGAACCCGATGAAGTCTGGGAAGGAATTAATGCAAAGGTGGGTCAACTCATCTCTGAGTCGCCTGAATGACAAATGAACTGGTGATGTGTCCACTTGGTCAGACCTCTGTAGGGTAAATTCGGTAACATTGATCTGAGTCACCTCAGATCCTCCATTACTATCTTCTCCAATCGCAATCTGCCGAGTCTCAAGTCTGCACTCACCTCAGTTTGGACTGAGTCGACCACCTCTCTACCCGAGATGATCACAAAGTCATCCAAAATTGGATCACCTTGATCTGCTAAATTAGGGGAAGATCACCTCGACCCGCACACAAACTCGTGTGAAAGTAGCTTGGCCAAAATTCCAAGTTGATTCAAGGTTGATTCCAATGGCTGTCCTATCCAATCCCACCACTCTATGGCCTCCGAACAACTTGTCAACAGAGCTAGGGCGCTTTGACACCATCCCCACTGACCCTCTTCACTGTAACTTAGGATCATAAGATCTCTCAAGGAGATTGATCTTTTTCATTCCCATCTATCCAGGATGTCTTCCTTTGAGAAGATATTTGCCAAATCCGAAAGATGGTTCTCTACTTTGAATCAATGTGCAGACGCACTAAACCACCTCTTTGTCATCTAAACTAGATGTTGGCAATGCAAAGTCTAGGAGTACCTTCCTCCTGTCTACAACCTGCCTCATCTAGATCTTCAAAAGGTTCGCCATACCTAGGTAAGGCCAAGACTGGCTCCTCTGTTAGCTTCGCCTTCAATGCATCAAATGCACTCTACTGCTTCTCTCCCCACTTCCAACTTCTGTCCTTCTTTAGTAAGTCAGTTAGAGGACTAGCGATCCTGGAGTAGCCTTCCACAAATTTCCAGTAGTAGTTGGCTAAGCCGAGGAATTTCCTCACCTCATGAACACTCCGAAGTGGCTCCCAATCTCGAATCGCTTGTAGCTTTTCCGGATCTGGATGAATCTGACCATGTCCCACAATGTGGCCAAGAAACGACACCTCCTCTTGTGCAAACACACACTTCTCCTTCTTCACATATAAGTCATTCACCTTAAGCAAAGCGAACACTTCCCTGAGGTGTTCCTTGTGCTCATCCAAACTTCGGCTGTAAACTAGTATATCATCTAGATATACCACCACGCACTTGTCCAACAATGACCTGAACACATCATTCATCAAAGTGCTGAAAGTCGTAGGGGCGTTTGTCATACCAAAAGGCATGACCAAGAACTCATAACTCCCATACTGATTTGTGATGGAAATCTTCTCCTCATCACCTGGTGCAATTATGATCTAATAGTAGCCTTGTCTGAGATCCAACTTGCTAAACACCCTTGCATCCACTAAGAGGTTGAAGCTATATGCTATGAGAGGGAGTGGATACTTGTTCTTTATTGTCAGGTTGTTCAATGCCCTATAATCCATGCATAGTCATAGCATCCCTTCCTTCTTGCATTGAAATAACACTGGGGTAGCATAGGGAGACCTTGATGGCCACAAATAGCTCGCCTCAACGAGCTCTACCAACTGCTTCCTCAACTCGGCCATCTCAGGTCCTGAGAGTCAGTAAGGTGCCTTGGTGGGTGGTCTAGCTCTAGCCTTGAGCTCAATCTGATGATCTACATGTCTCTTCGGTGGTAGAATGGCGGGAAGTTTCCAAAAACAAGTCGTCCTGACCTCCTTTGCAAACCTGCTTTGCACTTAGTGCATTGAGCACCCAATTTGACTCTTTGCACTTCACCGTGGGGATCATGCAAGGTCATTTTGGATCAAGCACCAAAACACAACCTATGTGTGGTACCACTACTGCTAGTGTGCTCCTTAGGAACTCCTGCCCAAGGATGAGTTCAAACTCAGTCATCTTGATGGCAACCATATCGATCACCCCCTACCATGATCCGATGTAGATGACCTCCTTCTGGATCTCGCCACTCACCTTCTATGCAGGCCCAGTGACAACCTTGAAATGCAATGAAGTTGGTTCTATTTTCAAGCCAAGCTTCTTGGCTTGTCCTGTCAAGATATAATTATGAGTCGCTCCTAAATCTATCATTGCCAAGACCTTCCTCAGTCCAAAATGCACTTTGACATAGCACAACTCGTGCTTGTTGGCAATATGCTGGTCTGTGGAGTTGTGCAAGGAATTAAGAAGCTGCAAAGTGCTCATTTCAGGCATCTTCTTCTCTTCAGTCAACAATGCACTGATCCTGCCCCATTCTAGACAATTTCGTGCCCAGTGATCTTCTCTCTCATAGATGAAACAACTCGGCTTGCGCTCTTTCTTTTTCTTAGGGCCTTGATCCCTCTTTTTTGAGTTGTTTCCTTCATGATACTTCTTTGGCTTCTTGCCTTTCTTGTCGCCATCCTGGCTCGCAGGAGCATCCACCTTCTTATCCTTCCGATGGAATTGCTTCTTGTAGCTCTCCATTCAGGCTCCTCCAAAACCCTTAGCCGCATCTCCTTTGTAGTCAAGCAACTCGTCCACAACGGTGATGGCTTCTGCAAGAGTCTGCACTTTTTTACACCTTATCTCATCCTTCGCCCAAGGTTGCAAGCCTTTGGTGAAAAGGAACAACTTTTCGAAGTCATTCAACTTTGAGCATTCCAAGTCCAGTACTTGGAATGCCTTCATATACTCATGGATTGTGTTGGTGTGCTTCAATTCATTGAAACACGATCAGATGATCCAATCCAAGTTCCCTGGCCAGAACTGATCATGCAAGGCCACCTTCAAATCCACCCAAGACTTGATCGGCTTCATAGATTTACCCACATGTTCATCTACCTGATGAGTCCATCACCAAAGCTTCGCACTCCCAGTCAAGCGAGTCACAATTTTCGCCCCCCAAAACAAAAGTCATCTCCAGGCAACTTACAACAAAAATGGAGATCATGCAACCTATACTATATACATATCAGAAAAACTAGGGAGGGGGCTGAGGAAGCATCCTTGAAGTAGAAGGTTGAGATGCCAGTATCTGGGCCACCAAGCAGGCGTGGAGCTCATACACCTGCTAAGTGTGTACAATCACATCTCGCTCTACCACCAATACTTTCTCCAAAGCTGTCTTCACCATGTGTGCGGCTTCCAGCAACTCCTTCTCTTTTGTATCTGCTGCCTCGATCATGCATACCAACTGATTCTGCAACAGACTCCTCTCAGTACTGATGGCATCCAACTCCTACTACACGTGGCTCCTCACACTTTGCTCAGCCACCAAACGAATCTCTACCTTGGCCTTATCTGCCTGGGTCTCAGTCATCTCTACGCGGGCCACCTCAAGATGTGCCAACAACTACACCCTCTCGGCTGCCCAGGAGGCCTGCTAACTGGCCACCTCCTTCTCCAATGCTACTCGTGTAGCCTCACAGACTGCAGACTCCTGTTGTGTATGCCTCAATGTATAATAGGCATCTTGGTAGACCTGCTTGATCTCGCGGACAACTGCCATCACCCGACTCTCCACAACGGGCTGACACAACCTCCAAGCTTGGAGAATCTCCTTTGTCTCAGTAGTCGACCAACCCTGAGACTCAAAGTAGGTAGCAAAGGCCGTCAGGCAACCCACTCCTATAAACTGTAAGACCTGCTCTAGCTCCACCACCACTTGCTGCAATGCTTGCATCTGGGCAATGACCACCACCTACCTACCCCTCGTCACCATGGCAGCCATGTCAGCTAGATAGGTCTCAATATCTTCCCCCATCTACGCCGAGGGCTGTGAAGTCTATGGTGGAATGGACATAACCACATCCTACTGTGAAGGTACCTCCTCTGCCACTGAAGGTGTACCATCCCCTGGCGCCTGCCTAGTAGATGCAACCTCCCCTACCTTGTTCCCAACTATGAGTCCATGTGCCTCACCTGATGAGTCATCCAAGTCGACTACCTTTGTTCTAGTCTCTCGACATAGGGAGAATACAATAGCTCCCTCCAGTTGTGCCAATGTCATCTGAAACCGCTCTATGAGCCAGCTCTAAATAGCCATGACCGACGGGTCAGTACACATCTCTACGATCGGGGGATGGTTCGTTGTAGTCAGCTCCTCCAACAAAGATGTAGACATAGTCACCACGATGTCACTCCCCACAATGTCCAACCGCACCCTGAGGCTCTATATCCACTACCTCCCTCAGCTCCTGCTCGACGACTACTACCCGATGTGGTCACTCCTCCGTCCCTGACTCTACCATGTCCTTCGTAGGTGCCGCCATGGTTGGGCTCGGTGGTGCTACCCATTACTTAAGGGGGCCAAGTGTAACTGGCGTGCAGCTCTGTCCAAAGGCCAGAATAAAGGTGTCGCCTACTCCAGATGATGGCAATGGCATGCCCATTGATAGCAAGGGTGGGGCAAACAGGACCCTCTCCTCGGTTGCCCTACTACTATCATCCTCCTCTTCCGCTTCTGATTCCTCTGTGCTACTGGAATCCCTCCCGTTGTTAGGCTCCTCTGAAGCCGAGGCCGTATCTACTGCCCTTTTCCACTTTGCAAAAGAGTGCCCAATGTCCAAGTGCCTCCAATAATGCCTACTGCTAATGGTCCCTGTGGTCGTACCTCTAACTCCTCCTCGGGCATTGCTTCCCACATGGCCTCCAGGAACAACACTATAGCGTAGTGTGGCATATAAAATGTGCAATGCTGCAATGTCAAAAACTCATACATGCACTTGGCGAGTAACGCGGCCCAATCATACACGATGCCATTCATCAACCCATTCATAAGCATAATCCGAGGGAGGGCGATGTCCAATGCCCTACCTGACCCTGTCAACTTGCTCTTGATGACATCCATAATGCATCGCTAGTGGCCCTTTGCAACAAAAGTCTTACGGATCCCTCGACCCTTTGTGGCATTAGCCACGCTATCCAACTTTGTTGTCATCAAGTTCCTCGAGATTAATTTAATCCACCATTCCTTCTCTTCCCGCTTCATCTTTTTAGCCTTCAATTCTATTTTCTTGCCCTATCTGCCTAGAATGCTGAATACCCTCATGAAGTCCCCTGCTTTGAAAGATATGGTAACATCCCTCCTAAGGTATTCAAAAGTGCTGGTGCATGTGTGCTTGGTGAAGGTGTCTACCATGAACCATAGGGCACCCTCATAATCATGGATAGGAAACACGCGCATCCGAATAGCCCACTCCACTTCCGCCTTATGAAGGTTTTGCTTCACCAGATCATCGTCAGGAGTGTCCTGCCACCATTTCTGACATTCCAACCTATTCAAGCCTTCAAAAGTGATGTTCTAGGGCGTCAATGTGTTTTTCGCACATATGGCAACCTATGGTGCTTTCTACTTTTGCTTCTGTCGGGCGCTGGCATCCATGGTGTTGCTTGCAACATGTATGCCTGATGACAAAACCCTGATATTGCTATCCCTCGAGTTGCTACTAGAGGAAGCCTGCAACTATTTTTTCCAACTTTGTTTCCCTACTGAATCCATTAATCTCTGGTATAACTAAATTCTGGTTTTAAAAAATCATACGGTCATTGGACACCTTCGTAATGACCTTCTTCTATTGGCTATTGCTATGTGGCTAGGCTACGTGGTCTGCTTGTGTGTGTGGTGGTCTTTTTTTTTTTTTTTCCTTGTGTGGCTGTGTGATTTTCTTGTGTGTGTGTGGTGGTCTTTTCTTTTTTTCCCTTTTGTGGCTGTGTGGTCTGCGCGGGCATATGCAGGCTTCAACTTTCTTTTCATTTATTTCTTTTGCATTGCATGGGGGGGGTTTAATTTGTGTGGGTGACCATCGCACAGTGGCATCCACCGCTAGTGGCCCCACCGTCAGTGTGACCACTGCATGGTGGTTCCACCATCGGTGTGACCACCGCATGGTGGTCCCACTGCATGGTGTGGTCACCGTACGGTGGCCCCACATCCCTTTTTTTTTCTACCCGTATGGTACGGTCATCGTACGGACCGTACTCTTTTTTTTTTTTTAATAAAATTTTCAGTAGACTGACAAACATCCTGACTAGAGGGCCCAGGTTCCCTCCCATTCATGATAAACCTTCAATTTCGATCCATTGATGGCATCTAGTATCTCCTTCTCGTCCAGCATCCACAACTTAATCGCCCCATTGGCATTGACCTCACGTACCTTGAAGGGCCCTAGCCATCGCACTTTGAATTTCCCAGGTTTGATTTCATTCCTTCCATTGAACTTCAACACAACTATCTAGGAGTAAACTTCATTCGCCGAAGATGCTTGTCGTGCCAAACCTTCCATCTTTGCTGGGTTGTTTGTGTCACCCACTAAGCCATCATCCTTCATTCATCCAATTTGTTCAAAGCATACAGTCTCTCTCTCAGGATTTCCATGTCGCCAAGTCGATTTTCAATGGCGATTCGCAAACTCGGCACCATGAATTCAATGGGCACCATGGCTTCTTGTCCATACATTAGTTGGAAGGGAGTCTATCCAGTAGTTACCTTGTAAGTTGTTCAGTATGCCCAAAGTATTGATGGTAGGCACTCCTCCTAGTCATCCTTCTCCACTTTGCAAGACTTATAAATCACCAACATGATTATTTTATTGGTCGCATCAGCCTACCCGTTCCTCCATGGATAGTAGGGGCTTGACAAGGAGTGGAAGATTTTGAACTCTGTTGTTAGCAATCGGATTACATGATTTACAAAATGTCCTCCTTTGTCACTCATCAGTTGGATTGGAATCCCATACCACATAATGATGTGTTCATAGATGAATTTTGTTGTATTGATGGCCGAGTTGTCCGGCAAGGCCTGTGCCTCAACCCACTTGGTCAAGTATTATGTTTCCACTACAATGTATCTGCACCATTGGGTTCTACTTGGTTTTAATGGTCCGATGAAATCCAATCCCCATCTCTCAATAGTTCCTAGGCATTCGATGGGTTGAGGGGCCTAAAATCCCTCTTCAATGGTCATCCGACCCATTGGCATGTGTCACAACTTGTCACCCACTCTCTAGCATCATTGTGTAGCGTTGGCCACCACAGTCCTGCCAACAGGACTTTCCTGGTCGTGGTGTTGGGCCCCATGTGTCCACTTGCAGGCCCTTCATGTGCTTCCCTTAGGATGCCCTGAATTTCCTCTTCTAGGACGCATCATCGTAGGATCTGGTTGGGTCCCATTTTGTACAAGAGGCCATTAATGAGTTGGAATGTCCTACTCCTTAGTACCACTTTCCTTCTTTCTCCTGGTGGCATCTCCCTCAAAAACTGTGATGTTGACAAGTATTCCCCTATGCTTGTGTACTAGGCGGGGAGGACCGTGATGCGAAATAAGTGAGCATCTGGAAAATCTTCATTCACTCCTTCAGCTGGTTTTCCTGACTAGATTCTCGATAGCTGGTCAACTATCACATGGCTCTTCTCAGGTCTTACGATAAAGTTGAATGTAAATTCCTGCAGCAATAGTAGCCATCGACTGATTCGTCCTTGGATAATTGGCTTGTTTACCAGGTACATTAACGCCTCGTGGTCCACATAAAATGTGAATGGGATGGCTAGCAAGTAATGTCGAAATTTTTGGACAGATTACACCATCCCGAGGGCTTCCCTTTCTGTAGTGCTATAATTTTTCTCTGCCTTCAATAGGAGTCTTCTTGCAAAGTAGGCCGGGTGATCTAGCTCGTGATCACCAACCTACACCAGTGTGGCCCCTATGGAAAAATTGGATGTGTCAACGTGTACATGGAACTCTTTGTCCCAGTCAGGATATGTTAGGATTGGCGCACCTACCAACCGTGACTTCAGTTCTTGGAAAGCCTATTCCTGAGCCATCCCCCATGTGTACCATTCACCTTTCCTTGTCAACTTGTCCAGAGGGCAGGATACTCAAGCAAATTTTTTGATAAATCACTTGTAATACCCTATGTGTCCTAGAAAGGATTTGACTCCCATGACATTTGTTGGTGCCTCCATTTCCACTATCACCCGAATCTTGTCTGGGTCAGTCTTGAGTCCAACCTTACACACTATGTGCCCTAATAGCTTCCCTTGAGGCACCATAAATCTGCATTTTTTGGGATTGAGTGCTAGGTGAGCTCGCCTGCATCTCTCCATGCATTCTCCAAGTACGGCCAAATGTGCATCTTGGTTACTGTAGATGGACCAGTCATCAAGGAATGCCCTAAAGTTCCCTATTGACATCTTTTCAAATATGTGAAGGATTATCTATTGAAATGTCACTAGCGCATTGCATAATCCAAATGACATTCAATTATACGCATACACGCCATCCTCCACTATGAAGGTGGTTTTTAGTTTGTCCTCTTTGGCAATGGATATCTAGTTATACCTAGAAAATCCATCCATAAATGAATAAATTTCATGACCGGCCACTTCCTCCAAGATGCTATCCGTAAATGGTATTGGAAATGGGTCTTTTATGGTAACCGTATTAAGGCATCTAAAATCCATCCAGATTTAGATTTGGTTTGCCTCCTTTTTAAGGGATATCACTATGGGCGACACCCACTCGCTGGTCTGCACTTTAAAAATAATCACAGCTTCAAGCATACGTTCAATTTCATCATTCACTCTCACCGTATAGTTTTTATTCATTCTATACGGCCTCTTTCATACAAGTATAGCCCTAGGTATGAGTGAAATTTAGTGTACGCAAAGTTTTGGTGGCACCCCTTTGAGGTCCTTATACGTCCAAGTGAATACATCCTTGTATTCCATGAATATTTTAAACGCGGTGGCTTTCAGGATTGGATTCCAGTCATCACCAACCAAAATGTTCCTTGGCTCTGCTTCCATGCTGAGGTTTGTAGGTTTTACGGACTCTTCATACCGGATTGGTTTTGTCATGTCAAACCTGTGTGCTGGTACTTCATTGACAGGGGCATCCCCTTTGGTGTATTCCTTGTACACTGGCAGGAATTCATTTTCATCTAGCTCTTCATCAACCTGCAACATGTTGCACCCATACAGCAGCTCATAGTCCTCCATTTGCCAGTGGAAGAGCCCATTAAGGGAATCAGTCTCATCCTCAGAACATCCTTGGATTCCCAGGATGCCTTGTTTGGTTCCCTTCCCTACTTTCCTTCGTCAACTTTTCCCTCGCCGTCTGATTCCAATTCTAACATGAGTTCTTCACTCACAAGTTGTGTTTTCAGGTCGGTAATAAATTTTTGCCCGGCTTTCTCCATTGACAACGTGTTACGCTTCTAGTTGTGATTCACTCTGGCTGCCACCAACCACCCTCTACCCAAAATGGTGTCGTATCCTTTCTTGGTGAGCGGGATCACCATGAAGTCGAGGACAAATGGTTGTGTCCCAATGGTCACTTGTTGCACCATGAGCATTCCAAGGGGCTTGATACCATGTTGATCCGCTCCCAGTAAGTTGAAGGTTGAGGACCATAGTGTCGGCTTGCCAAGCTACTTCTAGGTTTCTTCTGGAAGCACATTCACTCCGGACCCGCCATCGACAATAGTGTTAGTCAAAATGGTGCCAAGTATTCCCATTTCTACCACTGTTGGGTGCCAGCCATTGTATAGTGTCAGAACCAATGGGTCTATAGGTGTTCCACTGGAAACATCCATATTCTGGGTCACCTGACTGTGTGGAGTTACTTACACCATACGTAGGAGTGTCGTACGTAATTGCAGCATCGTTTCCAGGAGGTCCTTCATCTTCATAGGTAATTTAATTTGCAGCATTTTCTTTGGGATATTTTCCTCGGCCTTAGAGCGAAAAGTACTTTCCACTTCCTGGGTGTTCCCTTGTGCCAACATTTCCTTCGCTACTTCAGCCTTCACCTCCAGCGCCCACTGCTTCTTCGTGCGGGGGTCCGGTTATGTGGCCTTCTTTGCCTGTGACCATGTGATTGCCAATACCCGTTCCTCCATCCTGTCAATGTTGAGTAGGTTCACTCCAAACTTTGGGCAAGTTCCATCATCATGATCTCTAGGCCCACACCATTTGCAAGTTCCATCATCGTGATGCTCTGCTAGATGGAAACCTCCTCTGCAGGGGCACTTTAAACTGAATTTTGATGGGGCCTCTCATGGTAACCCTGGGCCGGCTAGGGTAGGCATGGTAATTTATGATCACAATGCAAATTTTATTCAAGCTAAGTGTCATGCTATTGGTTTTAAAACTAACAATTATGCGGAATTTCATGCTTTGTCTTTTGGATTGGATATGGCAATCTCTTTGGGAATTAAGGACTTAATAATTGAAGGTGATTCTATGGTGATTATTCAATGTGTTATGAAAAAGAAATGGAATTGTTGGAATTTTCAGTATATACTTGATCCCATTTTACAAAAATTAGAATTGTTTGAATCTTTCTTGGTATCCTATTGTTACAGAGAAGTTAATAAGATTATAGATTATTTGGCAAATTTAGCCATTGATAGCAATGCTAATCAGCGAGAGGTGGGTTTTGAGGAAATTCCTTCTAGGGTATGGGAAGGTTTGCAGCAATAGTCATATAATTTTCTTGAGTAATGTCGATGTAAAATTTTATGATGATAATTATTCATGCTTTCCCCTTTCATTTCAAGTATTCATGTTCATTGTCTAGAGAAGAGTTCGAGGTCATGGTATTTGATATAATAGTGTTTTTCCAAAGGTTTTTGATACTTTCTTTTTTGGTAGGAAGGTTTTTGGCTCATGGGATTCGGCATAGGGCTTTGGAAAATTTTGTCTTCTTCTACTGGTAGTGGCTATGGAGTCTACATTTGTAAATCATCCAATGGGTTTTTTAGCAAATTGTCATATGGGCTCTATGCAAAACTGATATTATATGTGTTGTGCCCGCATTTTGTATGTGGTTTTGGGCGGGATGTATAAATTGATCTATTAGATACTATAGGTTTATTTTATGAGCTATGATCAGAGGTTTTCTTCCCAGGGTTCTTTCCTCTAGTATGCTCTTTGAATCTTGTGTAAAAAATAAAAAATATTAATAAAAAAGTTTAGTGGAATAATCCACTTTTATTGAAAAAAAAAAATGCTCTAGCCAATATAAGTTAAACTTAATACTATAAATATCTCCCACATACATATAAAATAATCAAATAAATAATAAATCAATAAATGGATGTACTGATAAGCATAAATACTCAACTAATATAATTCCACCAATTAATTATTCATTAGTTATAAACTCCCAGAAAATAAATATGTATAAATATATTGCATTCATACTAACCATTATTTAATGATTTACGCCAATGGCTATATGTAGTAATTGATTAATTAATTTACATAATTCCAAATAACCAGTAAAATATAAATCCATAAAATAAGCATTAATGAGTAATAATTTTCCAATAATAACAATAATCACACATTATTATTAAATATTAATGTCATCCATTGATTTAATTTAATATTTATAAACTATATAAACCGATTAATTATTAATTAATAAATAGTCACAAACTCACAAGACAACTTGACATAAGGTTGAACAACATACCACATGACGCAGACCAACGACTCAAGCTAAGACACTAATTGACAAGGGTATCAACTTAAGCCTAGAGTATGAGAGGGAAACACATGCCATCTCCAACAACTTGTCATTGGGATAAAGACATGCTCAGACCTGTGAGACTAGGTGGAGTTGATGTCTAGTACTTGCAACCCTGAATCCACCACTAAACACAATACAACATATATACAATACATATACATCATAAATGATCAAGCAAGTGATAGAGAATCACAATGTCATATCGTGCTCGCAATGAGTGGTATGACATCATCTCTAATCATGAAGACACTAGCAGACAAGCACAAACACCATAGCATCAATGTAGTCATCATAATCATAGAGTAGGGTTAGTGTAATCATAATATCATCAAAATACCATAAGCAATATGATCCATCATGAATAATGATAAAATAAAGATCCATCATCATATCCAATACAATCATGAAATAGGGTTAGTACATAACATGATACCATCAAATCATCATAAAGTAGACTAAATCAGGGAGGGGTACTATAGTGAATGTTTTTATGTGTTGTTATGTTTTACTTTCAGTTTGTGCATATTGATGAACACTTATGAGTTGTTCTGATAAACCGCTTTAATAGTTGGTTATCAGTGATTACCGGTAATGGTAAAGAGTTTATTACTGGTTTATGTTTTATTTGAAGAAGTTTTATAAGTTTAAGTTTTCAGTTTGAAATTATTGTTAATACTGATTCACCTCCCCTTTCAATATTAAGTGGATCCTCTAAGGTTATCAATTGGTATTAGAGCATTGGTCCTCTATGTGCAAAAATCTTAATATCTTGAGGGAAAGATCCTGAAGAAAGATGATGAAGAAGGAGGGTCCCAATTTTACCAAGGACAACTATCGATATGGAAAGACCGGATGAAGATATACATTAAAGGATTGGATGCTCAGTATTGGAATCATGATGAACAAGTATGTTGCTCCTACTACTAGCCCCTTGACACCGGATGAGCTTAAAAAACAAAAAGAAAACATTCAAGCCTTGGAAGCAATTGTAAGTACTTTATCTGATTTTGAGTATATATATGTTCATGGATTAGAAACTGTATTTGAGGTTGGGAGAAACTAGAATTGATTTATGGAGGAGATGAACATGTTCAAAGAGAAAAAGAAGAAATTTTAGAAGGAAAATTTGATGACATGAAAATGGTTGATGGTGAGAACATTGCACAATATGGTCAAAGGATTAAAGAGGTTGTAGGTGGCATAAGAGTGTTGGAGGTAAGATTGATGATGATATTATTGTTAGTAAAACACTTAGAAATCTCCTACCACAGTATGCTATTAGAGTTTATGCAATTAAAGAACTAAGATCTATCTCTAAAGATAAAGTCACTGTTGATTCTCTTATTGGAAAGTTGACTGCATTTGAGTTAAACAATTTTGATAACACTATTTCAAAACTGTCTGAATCTGCTTTTAAAGCTTCTATAACCAATACATCTGTTAGGAAAGGAAAGGATATTTTTCATAATCATGACTGTAGGTCTAGTCATGGTGGTAGCAGAGGTGAGGTTGATAATGAAGATCATCTGATGGAACTTGAGGCACTATTGGCTAAAAGATTTCCTAGAGGCATTGGTAAGTATAAAGGTAAATAACCCTTGAAGTGTTTTTCCTACAATAATATTGGACACATTGCTGAGAATTTTCCTAATGGTGATAGAAAAGAAAAGTTCAGGAAATTCAAAGGAAAAGGATAGAAACATTGCTATGTTGTAGTTGATGAAGGAGTAACTGATGAAGAATCAGAAGATGATGACAATGAGGAGATAGTGTTTGTTGATGTGAAGTAAGATACAACTGATGAAAAAGCATTGGTGTCTCACATGGATAGCAGTGATGAATGGATAATAGATAGTAATGCCCTGCCAAGAACCCTAAAGGAATGCAACACTACAAGGAAGCTAAAGGGTGAAATAATTTTTTTTTTAAAGATTAAGTGCATTAATTATAACATTGCATGTATAATAACACAAGCGGAAGTCTAACAATGACATCCTAAAGGGTTACCAATGAAGATTACTTCATAACTAAAAAAAATCCATAATGTTAATCCAATTATCCATCTAATTAGAGAACTCAATTGCAATAAAATTACATCATATTCATAAATTGAATTTCACATAGAAAGATTTAAAGTGATACAATATATTGATTTTAAATGAAGCATTTACACATAGGCATAAAGATAACTGAAATGACATACATTCCACTAAATTAAGATTATAATACTCAATAATTACATGGCCTCCAATATCACAAATGAAATAAATAATTACAATGCCAAGGTTACATAGTTTACTGATACAATGACCACGAGGGTCTCAAAGGTACAATAATCACGAACAAGAGCTGATACACGAGTCACAAATCAAAGATACACCAGTGAAGCCAATCCTCGCATGAAGGTACAAACCAGAATATCCGATGGGAATTGGCACTACCACCCAACCATGTGATCTCAAAATGGAACCACCCCACCATGCTAGGAGATAGCAAAAGACCCTCAAGCAAGAAAACAAGACAAGTACAATAGTACAACATGACTCCACTATACTCATGTGGCTCGACTCACAAAATACTAGTGACTCTAAAGAGAGAGTGTCATCACATGGCTTAAGATGGTTACCCTAGGTAGGCCTCCATAGGTCCTAGCCCCCATCCTGGGTTATACTAGTAACCTTTCCCGAACCCCCGACTCCATCTAAGCTTCATGCGGACCCTACCAACCTTTCGTGAAAACAAGGTGGTAGGTTTGCCATTCCAGGCCTTCCCACTACACCTTGAGCATATACAAGCACTCAACCATGTGTGGGGTGCAATATCCTAATTAAATTTATAACTACCCACCCCTTAATCAATTTTTAGATTATCACTTATTAACTGACTTTCGAGGGGTTATCCTGCCAACCACTTTGAGTGCAGACCCTGCTCGAAAGCCACTCTCTCATAGGACACTATCAAGTACGGTCTCTCTATGAGTACCCCATAGCGAAACTGACAACCATATCTAAACCTGAGAAAATATAGGTGAAGGATGCACAAATCAATAATCTAGGATTGACCATTGGACGTAACACACAACGGCTCACATCAACAAGATTATACAACAACACCTGACCAAGGGGGGTATAACAACATACGACATAACAACAACTCAATTAGAATTGCAACGAAATTAAGCTTTGACTGCAAATACCATTTACACTAGGATTCTAATACAGGCAATCTTTTCTTTAAACAACCAAAAGTGTAAAATACTTGCAATTAAAGATATTCCAGAGAATAAGAAAATACAACTATATTAATAAAAAAAAATCAATGTTGTCATTTGTCCAATAAAGTTAAATAAACCCACATTAAAATTAACCCCCTAATCATATGTTCATGATTAATTTGCAAATAAATCTGATTAGATGATATCAATAAATTAAATTAAATTTCAAATTAAAAATATATATAATAATATAATATAATTACATGAGTATATATTCTTCGAATATAACCCATATAATTATATCATATTTAAAATATATATATAATAAATTGAAGATTTAACTTTCCTATAACTTAAATTCCAAAATAACATATTAAACTAAAGAAAAATATTATATATATATTAAAACATATTAAATAAAAAATTGAATTAAAAATTAATTCGAAGCACGCAAGAAGGGAGGGCAATTTAAAGTTTATGGTAGCCCTGGCTAACCGTAAGATAGCTTGCTAGCTTACGGTAGCAAGTGCTACCTTACCATACGGTAGTAGGTGCTACCTTGGGGAAGCACTGTTACCAATGGGGTAGCAGCGTGCCCCCCCCCCCCCCCCCCTCCCTTGTTTACAATTTAATATAATTTTTCTTAATTTCAATTTAAATTCAATTGAAATAACAGAGATAATAGAGTCTCTGCTCCCCCCACTCTGAGACAACAGAGTTTAATAAAACATAGTAGACTAATTTTTTTTTTTTAATGAATAAAACTAGCATACCAAAATTAATTACTGGTAAAGAATTTTACCAGAAAACACAATTCTGAGACAAAACAGAGATGGAGAATAACACCATAAACCAAACAATTTCATTCACATAGCCAAAATGGCTGGAAACTAAATAGACTGACAATCCCCAATTGGATTTTTTTTTTTGGGCCAAAGCAAGAATGGAAGAAGAGAAATTAAACTCCGAATTTCCTCCAAATTTGAAAACTACCAAGAAGAAAATTTTAATCAATTGGAGGCACAGGGGGGAAATTTTGGCAAAATTTTGTGAGCATGACTCTTCCAATATCACAAATTTAAAAACTACAATAACCAGAAAATCAAATTCTTTTCATAAACAAAAATGAAAGAATAGATTTTAAACCAAATCTTATCATGAAATAAATCAGGAAGAGATTGGAGTTGCATTTTTAATCAAAATGGACTGAAATTTCTCAATAAACCTCATAACAACTAATTCAATAACACTGCAATCATTTAATCAATCTTTTTACAATATCTAGAAGAAGAGAAAGAAGCATAGATTTATTTTAAAACAACAACAAGGTAGAGGCTATCCAACCTATGGAGCTTTTTGGGAAGAAATTTGTTGGAGAGCTTCTATCCTGCAACAGATTTCCAGACCAAAACCAAAACCTTCTTCCCAAACAATTTGTTGGTGTAAATAATTATTCATCTTGGATATTATTACATTATACTTAAGTTTACTTAGGAAATGCATTTCATAATAGTTTGGGTATGAGACACTTGGGTGTTTGTGCCACATTGGGATAGTGTGTGTAGGAGAATTTCCACCTTTTATGGTGTGATCTTGTTGTTACACTCCACCTTCAGTGGGTGATCCACCTCTTGTAGACTATTATATTATTTCTCCTACCTACCCATACCTATTTCCTACCTACCCTTGTTTCTTATTGAGCCACATGTCATGTTTGTGTGCTCACATATCCATATAGCCTTGCCTATATAAGCAAGCTTATATTCATTGTATGTAATGCTTAATGATCCAGTTGATCATATTTTTCATCTTGATAGAATACAGTTTATTTCTATCATCTATTTTGTTCTCTCTTAGTTGTGATTTCCATTGCCTCTTGATCTTGGCAAAATCTCACATGGTATTAGAGCTAGACAAATTTTCACATGGTATCAGAGCCATTAGAGTGTCATTGGTTTGTCAATTGAGAGAAATTTGATATTATTTGGGGTTTGCATTTTGGAGCTTTCTATTGCAGGTTATTATTGAAGCTTGATGGGTTAAATATGAGGTCACCATTGGATTGAGAAGGTCCAAGAAAGTTAGTTTGCCTTTTGTTTCATCCAAATTTGACTTTGGAGGCCAAATCTAGAGGCATTTGAAGTTTGAAGCCGCGATGGCAATTTTCCAGAAATTATAATTTTGTAGGCAATTTTCAAATAGCGATATCTCACTCATCCGAACTCCTTTTTTCGAGAAATTTTTTTTGTTTTGAGGTATAATTTCATGATCTATACAATGGTATAGGATATTTTAGATTTTTGGATACAAGTTTTTTGGAAATCATGAAAATCTTGATTTTTACAACTTTCAAGGCTTCATTTGGGCACATATGGACTCCTTTTCAGTTGAAATCAGAAGTCCACTGTGCCATTACTTGCAAGTGACAACATGATCTTTTTATGGGGGGTCAGTTGTTCATTTATATCTCTTGGTGAAATTCCATTCGGAGGCATCTTCATCTGCAGTATTCTACACGGCTTCTTTGTTGGTGGCATCATTTTCATGTTTCCACATTCAAATATTTTATCATGATGTATGCTCATGCTTAAGAAATATTGTACTGATACTATCATAAAGTGCCACACCTCTTTGTATCTTGTCATTGTTGACATATTTGATGTAATCCTCTTATACACATAGATTAGGAATATCTTGTGAGACTTGGTGCATGGCTCTAGTTGAGACTTAGATTGTACACAATTGTGCATGGCTCCCATGAGACTTAGATTGTACAAGTATTTCTACTATTTCTGAGTATCCAGATGATGCTCATAGCACGTTGTCTCCATACCTGATCCTCATTTCTGTGCAGCGAGTGATTCATCGTCATCGACTTGGTACCTGGTTTTGTCATACTTTGACATTATTGGTGCAACATTGGCTCTCTTTCTTCCTTATGAGGAGGTATTTTGGTCATCATCATTGGACCATATTTGCAGGAGATTCGACATTGAGGGGGGGCTTCATGGTCTCTTCTTTTCTCTTATGGGGGGGACATAGTTTTGTTCTTCTCATTCATCACTGAGAGCATTGCGTGCTTTCATCATCTCTCTTTTGGGGGAGGGTTTTTTCCCATTGGGTTTTTCTCTCTTTCTCCAGTTATGGGAGATTGTATTTGGATTTGTACATGGGTACCTAACATGGCCTAGTAGCCGAGACCCATCTTGCATTACTTAGTTGCATTGTAGACTTAAGTGCATTCCCCTAAGTTGCACTTAAGGGGGGGTGTTGGTTTAAATAATTATTCATCTTGGATATTATTACATTATACTTAAGTTTACTTAGGAAATGCATTTCATAATAGTTTGGGTATGAGACACTTGGGTGTTTGTGCCACATTGGGATAGTGTGTGTATGAGAATTTCCACCTTTTATGGTGTGATCTTGTTGTTACACTCCACATTCAGTGGGTGATCCACCTCATGTCGACTATAATATTATTTCTCCTACCTACCCTTATTTCTTATTGAGCCACATGTCATGTTTGTGTGCTCACATATCCATATAGCCTTGCCTATATAAGCAGGCTTATATTCATTGTATGTAATGCTTAATGATCCAGTTGATCATATTTTTCATCTTGATAGAATACAATTTATTTCTATCATCTATTTTGTTCTCTCTTATTTGCTCTTTCCATTGCCTCTTGATCTTGGCAAAATCTCACACAATTTTCCAGAACTTGCCTCCAAAAACATGCATCCGTCTTCCAAAGCATTCACAGGGATAAATAGAAAAATATTTTAACCTAAACTTTTAGGTTGAAATATTTTTATCATTCAAAAACATTAAAAAATAAAATTTACTTTTTTCTATTTTCCTTCAAAAAGGTAAATGAGAATTTCTTTTTTTGGAAAAATACATTTCTTTCATCATGAAATTTAATTAACTTTTCCAAAAAATGGTGAAAAACAATAATTTAACTCTATCTTTATTTTTCTTTAAATCTAAAAGCAATAGTAATTAACTTTATTTATTTTATTTTTCTACTTGATTTAAATATAGTTACTTTTCCAATATAAATCAATTACTAATTTAAATCTAATAACTTCACTCAATTAGCTAAGTCCATAACACAAAGGCATAATAATGAATAAATTACTTATACCAACTATGAAATGATGACTTAAACTCAAATAAATAATCGAACCCACTAGGGCACACAAATCGAGAAAACTACAAGAAGACTTCAAAAAAGTCAAATGAACAAGACTCGAAGGCCGAACAAAAGGAACGGATGACCAACTGAGGACACTCACATGAGTAGACTAAGGGTAAGAATTAGGGTCAACAGCGATCTCCTCCACTCCCAGTGGACATATAAGGCATGCTCAAACCTATGAAGCCAGGTGGAGATGTACCCCCGTACCTACCCAGTACTTGTACTTGCAATATCCTGCATTTGTCATGCCCAAACTTTTGGGCAAAAACACAAACAACAATTTTTTTAATTTTTTTATTTTTTTAACACTTAAATTACATACAACTTATACCTAAAAGGATGTGACAACTAAACAAGTTATTTCGATGAAACCTTAATTGCTATTTTAATGGGTTTCCTAAAGTAAGTGATGAAATATAATTTAGCTAGAAGCCTTAGGTTTCAAAAAAAACTCAAAGGCGGTAGAATAAGAATATTGCCTACATAACTACGATAATTTCTATTATCAAGCGGAACCAATTAATTTTATAAGGACGATTATAAATTCACTCAAACGACCCTTTTCATTTTAGATATGTTTTAAAATACTTAATTAGACCAACTTCTACCAAAACGACATTAATATAATTTACTTGATTCAATTTCATCTATTTAACTAATATCAAGTTTCCTCCATCATTGTTATTACATTCTTTTTTTTTTTTTAACTTAATTAAATTGCACATCCTTTAATTAATCATTAATGCGGTTTCAATGTAACACTTTTAATTAATTGAGCAAATAAAATTTGAGTGCCAAAGGTTAATATGTTAATTAATTTATTCAATATAAGGTTCCATCAGGGTCAAATAAGTTCACAAGGTCAAGATCATTGACTAAAAAAGAGTAATATTTTACACCACTACAATATCCTCTAAAAATACATATATATTAACTTGTATTAAATTATTCCATTTAATTATAAATACCTTTAAAATCTCTAAAATGTAATTATATAACTTACATCAAGATGTTGTATATTACTCCTCCAAGCATTAAATATTAATATTTAATATTCGATATTTTCATTACCTCTTGGTTTAAATTTAATCAATCAATTATATACATTCCCAATAATAATCTTCTTTAATGAATCTTCCCAACTATGAGAATAATAATGCTATACAATAATTAATTCCCAACACAAAACTACCCAATAAATAATAACTTGTATAAATGGGAAATTCCCATTTCAAATTTAAAGAGAAGTCTTCGCCCTCCCCGCCCCCCACTTTTATTATTATTAAAATATCAAACTCCTCCCTCAATATTTTATTCTTTTAATAAAAAGCTCATGTGGGCATAACCCTATTTAGGGTTTCCCTTTTGCTATTGAAATAAGAAAACTAATCTATTCTAATTTATTTTTCTTTTCTTTTACCATCTCCCAAACCCTAAGTCGAATTTAGGGTTCCACCATGAAATTTCATGGTGGATGGTTTGTTGCAGGCATGAACCAAGACATGGTGGTGGAGAGGAGCGATTGAGGAGGTGGAGGGGTCTGCGTGTCGAGAAGGGGGCGGAGGGGGTCTACTGTTTGATGGGGAGGCCGAGGCGATGGTGGTTGCAGCGCCACCGGTGGGTTGCCCCACTGCGTAGGTCACGGCCCACACAGTGGTGTGGCCCACTGTGTGAGTCGCGGCCCGCACAGGGGGTGCGACCACCTGTGTGGGTCGCGGCACACACAATGGCTGCGGCCCGCGGGCGGCCCCTTTCCAAAACCCTACCTCCCACAACTTACGATGCCCTTTTTTTTAATGCAAATTTATTTAATTAAGTTTTATTATGTTTTTTTGTTTTAACACAGCAATATAATATTATATATATATATATATATATATATATATATATATATATATATATATATATATATATATATATATATATATATATATATATATATATATATATATATATATATATATATATACTCTCTTTTTTTTCTTTATGTATACATTTAAATATTCAACATTAAAAATATTTTGAAAGTCAATACTAATAGCATAATAAATTCTTTAATTAGTTCATTTCTCATGTATAAATCATCAATATATTTAGCAGATATTCGATTTATATAAATATTATTTTTTATTTTATTTTATTTAATTTCCAGCATCTTAACACTAATATATATATGCTTAAATGACATCCTCATTTCCTTAAATTCTAGATTACTCATTAACATTAGATCTATATATTTATACTTTAGTATAGATATGTAGTCATTCTTTCTCTTAGCAATAAATAATGTACATACTTCTTTGTTTATTTCTATTTAGCTATCTTTTGTTTTAAATAGTTTTAACTGTATTTATTTATTTCCTGCCATACATGTATTTCAACTGCAACTTAATTTTTCTTTAGATATCATTAAATCAACAACTTCAAGTTAAAAGCAAGATTAAAATTATTTCTTAGAATGACTATTATTTTGTGAGAATAAGTAAAGATATAAAGGGGTATTTTCATTTCTTTTCTTAAGTATAAGGCATTAAGACAAATAGATGATTGCTTCTTTTTTTTTTTTTAAATACAAGCATCTAAAACCAACTACATTTCTTTTTGAAATAGATAAATGATAGAAATAATTAAAATTACAGCAGCATCTAAATAGTCTAGAAAACACTTCAATACATTTCATTTTGTACAATGCAAAACTGATAATCATCTAAAGTTTATTTAACCATATTAGCTTTTGACATAAATAAATAACTAGGACTAAATGGTTATTTTTATTTTACTAACTTTTATGCTTTCCTACTCCCTAAATACTTCCATTATACTTTTTTTTTTTTTTTGAATAAATGACAGAGATAAATAAAAGACAGCAACATAATACACTCTAGATAACACTTAGAAATATTAAAAGAAAATGTAGAAAATTTTATTCCTCTAATACACATTTACCCATTATTGCAAATTTTAACTTAAAAAGGATGCATTGCTTCAAGAATAATCTGAATATGATAGGTCAACTTTTACAAATCGGTGAAATTCCCAACTAGTCTCTCATTCCTAAGTAATGAGAACTTAAATGAAATAATACATTTCCTTTTACAAAAATAATTACAACATGAAGCTCCTCATTTACATTTCTGTAACTAAAATATGGTATCACATCTCTTATTCTTTTTTTTTCTGTAACCTTAGTAAAATCAACAACTCCTAGCTTTCTCTTTTTCTTTTTCTTTTCTAAGCAACATGCATACAAATCTTAAGGCTATGACCATGGAGAGCTCACCTCCCAGCCTAGGCTTACTAGAAGCCACCCCCGAGCTTGGAGAACCAAGCCCTAGACAAGTTACACTCAAGCAACACAAACAAGCAAGGTAAACACTCAACAAACACTTTCCCAACCAAGGCTAAACTTCATCACAAAATGTGATATTTTTACAAGGGTGGAAGTGGACCAAATACCTTGAGGAGATTGCAAGAATGGTAGATCACAAGCCATCTCATGGCATCCAAAAATAATATATAAGTCCATTAACCCCACATCTTTATGCCCCCAAAGGCATACATGCCATACTTTCTCCCCTTATGACCCCGAAATGCATAAACAAGGCTATGCAGCAAGGGTCACATAAACAACCCTCGAGATTACTCTCATAATGAGAGCCTCTCACTCTAAGGCTATCAAACTCCTTCCACCGCCAAGGCCATCCTACTCTCCCAAGAGTATAAGACCTTGGTTACTCCCAAATCACAAGAAAAATGCATTAAAGGAATAAAAGAAAGACCACATATTATTTTCACAAAGGAAAGAAAACAAGAAGACAACATTTACATACAAACAATCTTTTAAACAGAAGTATGCAACATGAAAGGAAGAAGATAATCCAACCTTCAATTTGCCCAAAGGTTTGCTAGATCTAGTTTGAGGATGAGCAGCCCAATTCCACAATACTTTCCTCTAACACTTAGCCAAAATTCTCCTAAAACTATTCTTTTCAAAATTGCAAGATCTCCAAAGATGGAGAGTGGGTGATTAACTCACTAAGTCCCTAATCCTTGCCTAAGAAGGCCTCTCTCACTCTTCCCAACCTCTTGGATAGAGGGAGAGTTCCCATTGGTTGGTCTTACCAACCTCTTACGGGTTACTAAAACTGGAAAGAGAAAAGGTAAGAGAAGGTGGGGAAGATAAACTGACATAGGAAAGGAAGGTTATCTAACCTAGGAGGGACCTTCCAAGTTGGATTTTCGCTCATCTTGGAAAAACCAACATTTGAGGTGATTAAATAGTCACATGGGAGTAGTCACATGCCTAAAAATACCCCTAACCCATAGGTATACCCTATGAACCTTAAGAAAAACCCTTAAACTACCCCTAGGAGTCTATTTGACCCCTTAGAAACCCATTTGAAGTTAACCTTCGGGTCAAACCTGAGTTGACCACTCCAAAGACTCTCTACCCAAGGCAAATTTGGGACCACACCCAAATATTTGAAAAAGGCTTTGGTTGAAGCAATCTCCCTCCAAGAGACAAGTCAAAATCAAAACACTATTCAACACATGTGTCAAGTGACACAATAAAATGCATTACATAATTACACATGGAAATTGTCTCTTGTTGGATTTAAACAAATCAATAATAAAATTTAACACACATGCAACATTCACTATTACGAATAAAATACGATACATATGGGGTGTTGTCTCTCCAAATAGACAACCCCTGGTTTTACGAACGTACATAGGTCTAGGTTTGGTTCTCCATAATGTTTCCATGGTCACATGGATAATTTTCCTGTGCATCTCGATTACACATTAGTAATTCCCAAACAATCACATATAAATTCAAAATATAAGGAGTACAATTCAATCACTTTGCATACAATTTCCATCATACAAATCAATTTACCATATATCCTATGTAATCCACATAAAGCAATTCACTGAATGACATTATCACGATCCTCATAAATTTCAACCATTCATAAGACATGCATCATTTTTCTAACTTCATAATAAAGTTTTGCAATTTCAAATATAGCTGACATACGTTAGATCAAGATTATCCAATTAGTGGATCATTTAGGATTTGAAATTCATAACACATCAAAATGTACACCACAAGGTGAAATGATTCTATAACTTGGTTCAATTACTTTTCTCACCAATCTATCTGTCTAACATAGCCCATCCTATTGAATTATAGTATTTATTAACAGGGTCAACCATGGTCAACTAAGTTAATCAAAGCTCGATTGGGGAGGGGCCCTACAACATCATCAAACCACACATGCATATATACAAATATAGGATACATGACACACACACCGATGGAGGAGAATCATGACATTCCCTGTCTCACTGGAGTGAGTGAAGGAAAATCATCCCCTCACATCCAATACACTCGCAAACACGCAACATATAATTACACATTGCATAAGTAAGGTAAAAGTGTCAGTCCATGACAATAATCCATAAAAATAGCACTAATCACAAGTATTGAAATAATGTAATAAAGCATACATCACATATCCAGTTAAAGCAAGAAATAGTATCAAATACATTTGAATAATGTTTAGCAGTAATGTATCAACTGAAAAGTAAATTGCAACAAAATATAAGTCTAATAAGTTCGATCGAGAAGGGGTACTACATTCCCCCCCCAAAACTAGGCTTACTCCTAGAAGCCTAAAACAGATAAGAATAGAGCTCTCTCATCTTCATTGCATCCTCCCAAGTCACCGAGGTCTCATCATTTGGGTCCCATAGGACCCTTACCTGGTCGATGGTATGACCCCCGAGGGTCAAATCCTGACACTGAAGAATGTGCACAGGCTCCATGGAAAGTTGCCCATCCTCGACCTACAAAGTGTTCCAATCAAGAACATGAGTCACATTAGGGTGATAAGATCGATGAACAGAAACATGAAAGACATCATGGATGTAGGATAGACTCGGTGGCAAGGCAAGACAGTAGGCAACAGGTCCTATCCTCTCAAGGATCTCAAAAGGGCCAACAAAACAAGGTGCCAACTTAGAACCCTTTCCATAATGGATTAGACTCTTTTGCGGACGCACTCTCAACGACACATGGTGGCCAACAAAAAACTAATGATCTACTCTATGAGCACCTACATACTTCTTCTGCCTATCCTGTGCATCTACCAAATGCTCACGAATTTTCTCAACCTGCTGCTCCATCTCTCAAAGGATATCTGGTCCTATACGCACCCTATCCTCTAACTGATCTCAACTCAAAGGAGTACGGAAAGGCCAACCATACAATGCCTAAAAGGGAGACATACCTATGGAGCTATGATATCCGTTGTTATAAGCAAACTCCACTAGATAGATATAATCCTCCCAACATGACTGCTAGTCCATAACATACATGCGAAGCATGTCCTCCAAAACCTTATTCACACACTCAGTCTGACCATCTGTCTCTAGATGATAAGATGAACTGAAGTTCAATTGAGTCCACAAATCATGCTAAAGTGAGGTCCACAATGCTGAGGTAAAGACAGGATCTCTATCAAAAATGATCTGCCTTGGAATCCCATGCAATCTCACTACATCTTCCAAGAAAACTCGAGCCACCATTGTTGTCATATAGGAAGCTTGAATAGGAACAAAATAAGAAACCTTGGTCAACCTGTCAACAATGACCATGATGGCATCATGATGATGTGAAGAAATAGGCAACCCAACAATGAAATCCATGGAAATGATGTCCCATTTCCAATCTGGTACTATATTAGGTTGTAAAAGCCCTGCCGGGTGCTGATGGTCTACCTTCACCTGCTGACATTCCAAACACTTCGACACAAAATCAGTAATGTCACGTTTCATGCCACCCCAATGATAAATATGTCTAAGATTTGTGTGCATCTTCTTGACACCTGGATGTGTTGAATAAGGTGCATGATGGGCCTCAGTCATGATCAAAGTGCGAAGACCCTCCAAAGGAGGTACATAGATCCAATGAAGATGATGAAGAAGACCATCTACCTCAAGACTATAACTAGAAAACCTACCCTCTAATGGCCTTTTGAACTCCAACATGGCTCTAACATCCTGATACCAAGAATCTTGAGGAAGAACTCCAATAATTCTCTCTCTCAAGTCCACTCCAAGGGACAATGATGAAACTTCATGCCACCTATGACTCAAAGCATCTACCACTATGTTCTCCTTCCCCTAAATATATCAAACCTCAAAATCATACTCGCAGAGGAATTCCATCCACCTTCAATGTCGAGCATTCAAGTTTGGCTGCATGAAGATATACTGCAAACTACGATGATCACTATGCAGCTCAAACCAACACCCTAACATAAAATATCACCATCTAACCAATGCATGCACTATAGTTGCCAAATCCAAATCATAAACTAGACAGTTCAACTCATGGTCCTTGAGTTTGTGAGACTTATAGGCAGCCACACGTCCATCCTGCATAAGCAATGTACCTATACCTTCTAAAAAGGCATCTATGCATACCATAAAATCTTTGGATAGATTAGGGACTACCAAAATCGGAGCACTGACAAGGAGTTACTTCAAGGTACGAAACCCTGACTCACACTGCTCTGACCAAACAAACATCTTCCCTTTCCTCTGAAGAGAAGTAATTGGGTGACCTATCCGGGAAAAACCCTGAACAAAGCGATAGTAATATCTGGCCAAACCCATGAAACTTCGAACCTCTAATACATTGGTCAGCACTGGCCAATCCACTATGGCTTGGATGTTTTAAGGATCTACAGATACACCCTCTCCCGAAACCACATGACCAAGATAGTTCACCTCAGACTAGAAGAAATCACACTTCACCAAATTGGCATAAAGTTGATTCTCCCTCAAGCACTGCAATACCTGTCGTAAGTGACCCTCATGCTCTTCCATAGATCTAGAATAAATCAATATGTCATCCAAGAACACAAGGACAAAATGATCAAGGTAGGTGTGAAAAACCCCATTCATGAGGCATATGAAAACTGAAGGCACATTTGTCAACCCAAATGGCACCACTGTGAACTCATAGTGACCATAATGAGTATGAAACACCATCTTATGAATGTCTACATCATGAATGCTCAGCTGATGATACCTAGATTTTAGATCAATTTTAGAGAACACCTTGGCTCCCTTCACCTGATCAAAAAGATCATCTATATGAGGCAATGGATATCGATTCTGGATGGTTACCTTATTCAGTTGTCGGTAATCAATGCATAACTGAAGAGAACTATCCTTCTTCTTAATGAAGATAATAGGCGCACCCCAAGGAGAAACACTAGGATGAATGAATCCCTTGGCCAACAAATCCTCCATCTACAACTTCAACTCACTCAACTCCTGAGTAGTCATCTGATATGGATCTCTCGAAATAGGTTCTACACCAGGAACCAAGTTAATGTGAAGTCTATGTCTCACTTCGGAGGCATACCAGGAATCTCCAACGGAAACATATTAGCATACTCTCAAAGAATAGGGTGACCATCAAGAGTGATTTCTTGACTCTCTCCCTCATCCATATCCTCAAGAGTTACTACAAAAATATGACATCCTCGACGCATACACCGCTTAAGTTTCATAGCAGAAATCATACATAAGGATATTGATCTCTGAACTTCAATGATCCCCACTTTCCTGCCATGGTCATCTAAACACTCTACTATCTTCTGATGATAGTCCACATGAGCACTATGAGATGATAGCCAATCCATCCACAACACTACTCCATAGAACCCCAAAAGAATGACTCGAAGGTCAACAAAAGTCACAAAGGGTCCTAGGTCCAACTCACAACTAGGAACAAAGGCATGTACAAACATGCGCACCCTGGTAGCCAACTCTACTTTCCACCTATCTACCTACTTAGTAGACATGAGCCCACATCGCTCCACAATGGACAAAAGAAATGAAAGAATTTGAAGCACTAGAGTCAATAAGGACAGAGATAGGAATACCACACAACACACCTATGACCTCAATAACTGTCCCCTGATGCTTAGCTTGGTGGTCATCAACCACTGCAAACACTCTATGGGATCTACCTGCATCCCCTACTATCTGCTCTGATGTTGTTGGCCTCTAACTCCCTGTCTGGTGAGAACATTGAGGGCACTGAGCGGCTATATGACCAAACTATCCACAAGAGAAGCAAGCTCCCCTACCTGGTCCTCTACCTCCAATCGGCCCATTGGACTGCTAAAAAATTCCCCTACTAGGGGACTGAGATGCACTTTGAGAGGACTACCCTGGAAAACCCTATCTACTCCTTTGCCAGTTCCTGTTCCTCCTATGCTGAGGGTTACCACCCTGCTAGCCCTGGAACTGTTTCAGTTTCTACAGTTGCTGCTGCTGCGACTGTCCACCCTTAGCAGGTGCTTGAGGACTCCTAAATGATGCAGCTGGCTGGGACTAGTTCCCATGAGCTCTGGGACCACTGAAAGGAACACTCCCTATTTGTACCCCTGATTGACCACCATGTGCACGGATAAGGTTCTTCTCAACCAACCTGGCTTTCACCACACCTACCTCAACTGAAGATGGCTCAAAAACTCTCACTCCTCCACTGATGTGGTCATTAAAGCCCCTCAAGAAGTATTGCACAAGCATTACCTCATCATTACCAATCCCAGCATACTATTTAAGCTCATAGAACCTATGCTCAAACTGGTCTACTGATGAACCATACTGATGCAAAGCATAGAACTCATCTACCCGAGACTACCTCCATTGGGGTGAGAGAAATCCTGCTCTGAATCTTTGTAAAAATATCTCCCATGATATGGTGTTAATACACACACCGATCTTCTCCTCCTCTAATCTCCACCAGATCGAAGAAAAACTATCAAGATGCATGATAGCACATCTTGCCCTGGTGTTGCTACTATATGGGAACATAGCAAAACATCAATCTAAACTAATAAGCCAGGTCTTTGCCTCGAGACCAGTATCTTTACCTTCAAAGAAGGGAGGGTTGGTCCTCATCAAGTCCCTAATGTGACCCACAGGAGTTGGGTCTTGGCCAGTTGGAACCTCTCTCTCTCTCTCTCTCTCTCTCTCTCTCTCTCTCTCTCTCTCTCTCTCCTCTAGAACCCGCTGATGCGACTCCCCAACTTGAGCATGGATGGGCTGCTCACCCTCAGGCTTGTGGCCTAGCCTAGCTAGAACCTCCTGAAACATCTGTCTCAGCTCTTCCCTTTTGAGAACCTACTCTCCTGCATGATGTTCATCCTAATGAATAGAATGCTCCTAATCTACACTCACATGAGTGGGTGGTGGCAAAGGATTATGGCAGTCTGAACCTCGACCCCATCCCCCACCTCTGCCTCTATTGCGGCCACCAACATGACCAAATCCCTTAGCTTTCCTAGCCATGACTTAACACTATAAAAGAGAAAACAGTTCAAGTCTACGGCAAGAATAAAACAAGGGAAACACAAATACTAAGACCTACAAAAAAGGTCAAGCTGAATGGGCTCACTACAATCCCAGAGTACCTAGTGTTGAAATATGTGCTCTGATACCAAATGTAATGCCCTGCCAGGAACCCGAAAGGAATGCAACACTACAAGGCAACTAAAGGGTGAAATAATTTTTTTTTAAAAGATTAAGTGCATTAATTATAACATTGCATGTATAATAACACAAGCAAAAGTCTAACAATGACATCCTAAAGGGTTACCAATGAAGATTACTTTGTAACTAAAAACAAAACCATAATGTTAATCCAATTATCCATCTAAATAGAGAACTCAATTGCAATAAAATTACATCATATTCATAAACTGAATTTCACATAGAAATATTTAAAGTGATACAATATATTGATTTTAAATAAAGCATTTACACATAGGCATAAAGATAACTGAAATGACATACATTCCACTGAATTAAGATTATAATATTCAATAATTACATGGCCTCCAATAGGACAAATGAAATACATAATTACAATGCCAAGGTTACATAGTTTACTGATACAGTGACCATGAGGGTCTCAAAGGTACAATAATCATGAACAAGAGCTGATACATGAATCACAAACCAAATGTACACCAGCGAAGCCAATCCTCCCATGAATGTACGGACCAGAATATTCGATGAGAAGTGGCACTACCACCCGACCATGTGATCCCAAAATGGAACCAACCCACCGTGCTAGGAGATAGAAGAAGACCCTCAAGCAAGCAAACGAGACAAGTACAACAATACAACATGACTCCACTATTCTTATATGGCCCGACTCACAAAATACTAGTGACCCTAAAGAGAGAGTGTCATCACATGGCTTAAGATGGCTACCCTAGGTAGGCCTCCATAGGTCCCAACCCCCATCCTAGGTTATCCTGGTAACCTTTCCCGAACCCCCGGCTCCATCTAAGCATCATACGGACCCTACCAACCTTTCGTGAAGACAAGGTGGTAGGTTTGCCATTCCAGGCCTCCCCCCTACACCTTGAGCCTATACAAGCACTCAACCATGTGTGGGGTGCAATATCTTAATTAAATTTATAACTACCCACCCTTTAATCAATTTTTAGATTATCACTTATTAACTGACTTTCGAGGGGTTATCCTGCCAACCACTTCGGGTGTGGCCCCCGCTCGAAAGCCACTCTCTCATAGGACACTATCAGGTACGGTCTCTCTACGAGTACCCTATGGCAAAATTGATAGCCATATCTAAACCTAACAAAATATAGGTGATGGATGCACAAATCAATAATCCAGGATTGACCATTGGACATAACACACAATGGCTCACATCAACAGGATTACACAACAACACCTGACCAAGGGGGGTATAACAACATATGACATAATGACAACTCAACCAGAATTGTAACGAAATTAAGCTTTGACTACAAATACTATTTACACTAAGATTCTAATACAGGCAATATTTTCTTTAAACAGCCAAAAGCGTAAAATACTTACAATTAAAGATATTCCAGAGAATAAGAAAATACAACTATATTGATTAAAAAAATTCAATGTTGCAATTTGTCCAATAAGGTTAAATAAAATCACATTAAAATTAACCCCCCTAATCATATGTTCATGATTAATTTACAAATAAACCCGATTAGATGATATCAATAAATTAAATTAAATTCCAAATTAAAAATATATATAATAATATAATATAATTACATGAGTATATACTCTTCAAATATAACCCATTTAATTATATCATATTTAAAATATATAGATAATAAATTGAAGATTTAATTTTCCTATAACTTAAATTCCAAAATAGCATATTAAACTAAAGAAAAATACTATATATATATATATAAACGTGTTAAATAAAAAACTGAATTAAAAATTAATTCGAAGCATGCAAGAAGGGAGGGTAATTTAAAGTTTACGGTAGCCCTGGCTACCTTGGGTTAGCACTGCTACCATGGGGTAGCAGCTGCTACTGTGGGGTAGCACTGTTACCGTGGGGTAGTAGGCTGCCCCCCCCTGTTTACAATTTAATTTTTTTTTTAAATTTCAATTTAAATTCAATTGAAATAAGAGAGATAATAGAGTCTCTGCTCACCCCACTCTGAGACAACAGAGTTTAATAAAACATAGTAGACTAATTTCTTTTTTTTTAAATGAATAAAACTAGCATACCAAAATTAATTACTGGTAAGGAATTTTACCAAAAAACACAATCTCTGAGACAAAACAGAGATGGAGAATAACACCATAAACCAAACAATTTCATTCACAAAGCCAAATTGGCTGGAAACTGAATAGATTGACAATCCCCAATTGGATTTTTTTTTTGGGCCAAAGCAAGAATGGAAGAAGACAAATTAAACTCAGAATTTCCTCCAAATTTGAAAACTACCAAGAAGAAAATTTTAATCAATTGGAGGCACAAGGGGGAAATTTTGGCAAAATTTTGCCAGCATGACTCTTCTAATATCACAAATTTAAAAACTACAATAACCAGGAAATCAAATTCTTTTCATAAACAAAAATGAAAGAATAGATTTTAAACCAAAACTTATCATGAAATAAATCAAGAAGAGATTGAAGTTGCATTTTTAATCAAAATGGACTGAAATTTCTCAATAAACCTCATAACAACTAATTCAATAACACTGCAATCATTTAATCAATATTTTTACAATATCTAGAAGAAGGGAAAGAAGCATAGATTTTTTTTAAAACAACAAGAAGGTAGAGGCCATCCAACCAGTGGAGCTTTCCGGGAAGAAATTTGTTGGAGAGCTTCTATCCTACAACAAATTTCTAGACCAAAACCAAAACCTTCTTCCCAAACAATTTTCCAGAATTTGCCTCCTCCAAAAACATGCATCCCTCTTCCAAAGCATACACAGGGATAAATAGAAAAATATTTTAACCTAAACTTTTAGGTTGAAATATTTTTCTCATCCAAAAACATTTAAATAATAAAATTTACTTTTTTCTATTTTCCTTCAAAAAGGTAAATGAGAATTTCTTTTTTTGGAAAAATACATTTCTTTCATCATGAAATCTAATTAACTTTTCCAAAAAAAGGTAAAAAACAATAATTTAACTCTATCTTTATTTTTCTTTAAATCTAAAAGCAATAGTAATTAACTTTACTTATTTTATTTTTCTACTTGATTTAAATATAATTACTTTTCCAATATAAAGCAATTACTAATTTAAATCTAAGAACTTCACTCAATTAGCTAAGTCCATAACACAAAGGCATAATACTGCATAAATTACTTATACCAACTATGAAATGACAACTTAAACTCAAATAAATAATCAAACCCACTAGGGCACACAAATCGAGAAAACCACAAGAAGACTCCAAAAAGTCAAACGAACAAGACTCGAAGGTCGAACAAAAAGAACAGATGACCAATTGACGACACTCACATGAGTAGACTAAGGGTGAGAATTAGGGTCAACAACTATCTCCTCCACTCCCATCAAACATATAAGGCATGCTCAGACCTGTGAAGCTAAGTGGAGATGATACCCCCATACCTACCCGATACTTGTACATGCAGTATCCTGCATCATCGAACCACACATGCATATATACAAATATAGGATACAAGACATGCACACCGATGGAGGAGAATCGTGACGTTCCCTGTCTCACCGGAGTGAGTGAAAGAAAATCATCCCCTCACATCCAATACACTCACAAACATGCAACATATAATTACACATTGCATAAGTAAGGTAAAAGTGTTAGTCCATGACAATAATCCATAAAAATAACACTAATCACAAGTACTAAAATATTGTAATAAAGCATACATCACATATCCAGTTAAAGCAAGAAATAGTATCAAATACGTCTGAATAATGTTTAGCAGTAATGTATCAACTAAAAAGCAAACTGCAACAAAATATAAGTCTAATAAGTTCGATCGAGAAGGGGTACTACACACCACATGACCGGTGATAAAAACACGTTCTTATCCCTTGAAGAATTTGATGGCGGTGTGGTAAGATTTGGTAACAACACACCCTCCATGGTTAAAGGTAAAGGAATTATTTCATTAAATGGAAAAAGCAATGCAGATGATGTCTTTTGGGTTGATGGATTAAAACATAACCTTTTGAGTGTTGGTCAATTAAATGATAAGGGATATCTTCTAGAATTTAAAAGTGGAGTGTGTAGGATTCTTGGAAGTAATGGAGAATTTATTGCTACTGGAAAGAAGACAAGAGGTAATCTTTTTCATTTGAATACTAATGTGAATAGTTGTTTGGTGGCAAAGATTGAAGACAACTGGTTATGGCATAATAGATTTTGTCATGTTAATTTTGACAATTTGGTAAAGGTTAGTAAATCAAGTATTGTGAGAGGTTTGCCCCAGCTTGTTAAACCAGATAATGTGTTATGTAAAGACTGTCAGATAAGTAAGATGACTTCTGTATCTTTCTTGAGCAAGTCTTTCTCTTCAGAAAATATTCTTGATTTGGTTCATAGTAATCTTTGTGGTCCTATGAGGACTAAGAGTTATTTTGTTGATAGATATTTCATGAATTTCACTGATGATTTTTCCAAGATGATGTAGGTAACTTTTCTGAGATAAAAGTCAGAGGCATTTAGTAAATTCAAAGCATTCAAAGCTTTAGTTGAGAAAGAAACCAGGAAGAATTTGAAATGTTTAAGATTTGACCTGGGTGGAGAATTTACTTCTGATGAATTTGTCAAGTTCTATGATGAACAGGGAATCAAGAGGCAGATGTCATCTCCTAGAACTCCACAATAGAATTAGATAGTATAGAGGATGTATAGAACAATTGTTGAAGCTACTAGAACCATGTTGATTCAAGGTGAAGTACAAAAAATGTTTTGGAGAGAAGAAGTTAGCATTGTTGTTTACACTTTGAACTAGGTACTTGTCAAGAGAGTTAACAACAAAACACCTTATGAATTATGGCATGGCAAGACTTCTACTGTAAGTTACTTTAAAAACATTGGGAGTAGATGTTTCATTAAACGTGATGATTACACTAGAAAGTTTGATGCAAAGTGTACACTACAAAGAGTAAGGCTTTCAAATGTTATAAAAAGAGAACAAAAAGGATCATTGAGAGTGATAATGTGAAGGTAGATGAACTCTCTAAGAAATTAGATGCGACCAGTAGATCTGAACCTGAGAAAGATTATGATAAACTTGTGTTTATTCAACCAGAGGTACAAAAGAATGATGAGCAGAACAATGCAGAAATAGGTGCTCAACCGGTAAATGAAGATGGTGATGAAGAAGATGAAGAATGTGAAGTAGAAGGCATAGCACCAAAACCAGTAATACCAAGGTATGTCAGACTGAATCATTCAGAAGAACAAATTATAGGAGATGAAAATACTGGTGTACAAACAAGAAGGAAAATTAGAGAAAACTCCTATCTGATTTCAACTATAGAGCTTAAAATAGTAAGAGAGGCATTGAAGGATGATGATTGGATTAATCCTCTAAATGAGGAATTGGATCAGATAGAGAAGAACAAGACATGGACACTTGTTCCCAGACCAGAAGACAAGAATGTGATCGACACTAAATGGGTCTTTAGAAACAAGTTGAATGAAGAAGGCAAGGTTGTGAGGAATAAAGAAAGATTGGTATGAAAAGGCTATGCACAAGAAGAAGGAGAAGACTATGGAGAAACCTTTGCACTAGTGGTGAGATTGGAAGGAGTAAGAATGTTACTTTCTTATGTTGTATTTAAAGGACTTAAGGTCTACCAAATGGATGTTAAATCTACTTTTCTTAATGGCGTCCTTGAGGAAGAAGTGTACATAGAAGAACTAGATGGATTTTCTTTAATTAAAGATAAAGATATGGTTTGCAAGATACATAAGGAATTGTATGCATTGAAGAAAGCATCGAGGGCATGGTTTGAAATATTGCATGCACACCTAATTAAGATAGGATTCCAGCATACCAGTGAGGACATTAACATATATCTTAAGACTAATGGAGACAAAGTATTGATAGCTAAAGTATTTGTAGATGATATAATTTTTGGAGAGAAGACTATGGAGAAACCTTTGCACTAGTGGCGAGATTGGAAGGAGTAAAAATGTTACTTTCTTATGCTACATTTAAAGGACTTAAGGTCTACCAGATGGATGTTAAATCTACTTTTCTTAATGGAATCCTTGAGGAAGAAGTGTACATAGAAGAACTAGATGGATTTTCTTTAACTAAAGATAAAGATATGGTTTGCAAGATACATAAGGAACTGTATGCATTGAAGCAAGCACTGAGGGCATGGTTTGAAAGATTGCATGCACACCTAATTAAGATAGGATTCTAGCGTACCAGTGAGGACATTAACATATATCTTAAGACTGATGGAGACAAAGTATTGATAGCTAAAGTATTTGTAGATGATATATATTATGGTACTTGAAAGGCACAATAGAGTATGGTTTATGATATCCTTATAAAATGATTTTTGTTTGAAAGTGTTTACTGATGCATATTGGGCAGGCAATGTTGAGGAATGTTTTGATCTGATCTGGCGATTGGTGATGATTGAAGTGTTGCAGTTTGGATTATGAGCTTGTATAATTGTAATATGTATTTGATTGGAATCGCATCATGTTTTGGTTATCGAAAATCATGTTTATGATTTTTGTTGTATTTTTGCTAGGGTTTAAGAAGGGTTTAAGGACCGGTAAAGAATTCTCTTAACCAGTAATGATTTTTGGTTTGGCGGTGATCTACATCAAGTTCAAATGTTGGTGATGATGTGGCTCAAACTACGTGAAGTGTTTGAAAGATGTTTTGGCATGTTTGGAGAGCGAATTTCTTCAGAATATGCAAAGTGCTTAGCAAAGTGTTCTAAGGGTTTGACTTTGTATCATATCAAGATACGATGATCATTCAATGGTTGTAATTGATTTTAATGATCCATATGATGATCAATGATGATCTGTAATGAGTTATCAAAGATATGTGATGATCTATGTTGTAAGTCTTAGAGTTTTGTAACTGACTAAGTTGAAAAGGTTATTTATGTCGATAAAATTGATGTTTGTTGTGTCGATGGTTTTGAGAAAAGTGTGAAGCCGAACCAGAGTATGAGATCTGCCAAAGAGTAGTAGATTTGGAGTTTAATTGGATCTGATCAAGCAAATAGTTAAGTGTTATACCCAGATCATTTACTCTTGTTCTCTAACAATTGTAATAGTCAAAATCCCTTAACCAGGTAGGTCCTAACAAGCCTCACATTGTAAATCCCTTAACCGGGTAGCTCAATGTCTGAGTGTTAAATCTTCTTGCGAGGTTGATCCTAACAGGTCAAAGCTCCTAATAGGGCTCATCATCTAAATCCCTTAACCAGGTGACTCCTAACATGGTTTGCTTCTAACTGGGCATCATTGTAAGCTTCTAATCAGGCTAGGCTCCTAACAGGGTGCATTCTGAAAGAGTGCACAATTTTTGTGGGTACCAATTCCCACTGTGGTTTTTCCCTATTTGGGTTTCCATGTGAAAAACATGGTGTTCATATGGTGAATTTTTTTATGTGTTATGTTTTACTTTAATTTTATTCATATTGATGAACACTTAATGAGTTATTCTGATAAACCGATTTAACAGTTGGTTATCAATGATTACCGGTAATGGTAAAGAGTTTATTACTTGTTTATGTTTGATTTGAAGAAGTTTTATAAGTTCAAGTTTTGAGTTTGAATTTATTGTTAATACTGATTCAACCCCCCTCTTAGTATTAACTAGATCCTCTAAGATTATAAGTTAAAAGCCACTTAATAAGATACAAATTTTCCCTTTTTAAAAAGGGATTTCCCCCTATTTGACACTTTTATAAAATTCTAACCCTAATCTGATATTTTAAATTATATTTTTGAGAACCCTTTTTAAGGTTTCTTCCTTTCCATTAATGAGATATTCCATCTCATTTTCTCTTTTATTTTTCACTTCATAATTTTGAATTAGGGTTTTCATCTTATTTCTTTGGTCTTGTTTTGTATTGCTTTTCCCTCTTTTATTTTTCCTTCTCTTTCATTTTCTCTCATAACCCTAATTTTGGGTTAGGGTTTGTTGTATGCTTTTTAGTTTTATTTGCAGGTTTTTACGTTAATGGTGGCAGGGTTATTTGTTTGGCCATGTTTATAGTTTCTTACAAGCCACAATTGAAGAAAGGGGGTGCTGAGGGAGTGGCGATGCCACACAAAGTGGTGCTCGCCACATACTGTGGTGGCACCACAACATGTGGCAGTGCCACAACATGTGGTATTCATCACAATCTCTGTGGTGACACCACAAAGTGTGGCATCCGCCACAGGCTGTGGCGGCGCCATAATTCATGACACCCACCACCAGCGGTGGCTGCCTCTGCTAGCAAGGGTTTACTTATTGGTTTATGAAGTTATTTATTTATTTATTTATTATAAATGCATTTTAATATATATAACATTGTTTATATAGAAGAGTTTTAATAATATTTATATATAAACTCTGCTATATTAACAATGTTGTATTTATATATATTCATATATATATATATATATATATATATATATATATATATATATATATATATACCCCTAATTTATTTTCTAACTCATATAGCTTAAATGTGGAGATTAACTTTATTTAACATTCATTTTTTATTTTTAGCTAAAAGCATAATGCAGATTTGAAAATGCTTAAGTTTTCAAAAGAAAATTCAAAAATGTAACCCATGTATCTATCTACACTAGCTAGTAAGAAGAATACAAATGTAAAGTTATTTCCCCTTTTTTTTTTAAAACTGAAAACTGTTTAACTTTTTTCAAACTAAATTTTCTTTCTTCAATCAATAAAAATGATAAATTTAAGAAACATAAAACTCTTTTCTTAAATAGCAAATACAAATTATACATCTAACTTGTAGATTTTCTCTTGATACAAGAATACATCTACAACTATTTTACAGATTAATAAATGATTCAGCTCAAACACAAACCGAACTTTGCAACAGCAAATAGAAAATGATACTTAAATACTTATTTTCCTTTTGATAAATGAAAACTTTTTAAATTCTTTATTTTCTTTCTTTCAATAAAGAATTATAGCAAAAACAGAAATACATTTTCAACCTCTCTTTCATACTAATGAATAAAATAACTAAAGGAAGTTTTACACTATTTTATTTTGAATATAATGAGTACAAGGAATACATTTACTTTTTCTTCTTTTCAACTTTTCCAGATTACAACAAAATACAATAGGAGAAGATAAATCTGAAATGAATAATGAGGTGCACTTGCAAACACATTTAACAACCACTTTAAAAAACTTGTTTTTTGCCTTCTTCTAACAAGTTGCAGACCTGCAAGTAAATGAAGCTTTGGTTGTGACCATGGAGGCTCACCTCCCAGCCTATGCCTACAAGAGGCCACCCCTGAGCTGGGAGAACTAAGAACCAAATAGGATACACAAATACTAAATAAATAAATACTGTAGACACATAAAATTGTCCAGTTTAATTAAATAAATATTTTATTTATTTAATTATTTTAGCCTAATTCTTCTATTGATTGAATAAATCTTTATTTATTTAATTAATTCAGTTATACTCTTCTAGCCTTATTTCTCATTTAAATAAATACATTTATTTATTTAAATTATCCTTTTCCTAAATTAAATAAATACTTTTATTTATCCAATTGATCCCACTTCTTCTATTAATTAAATAATCTTTATTTATTTAATTAATTCATTAACCTTTTCTACCTATGACACATGTCATTCATCTCTTAATTCCTACATTACCTACCCCCTCATTATTTTATTATTTCTTTTACCTACCCTCTAATCATAACCGGCCATTTATCTTTTACACCTCTTAATCTTATCCATCCATTTCTTATGGTGTCTTCTATATAAGGAGATGCTTCCTTCATTATCAAACCCTGACCTATGCATTCTAATCAGGCATCCTAGCATTCGAACTTACATACGCGATCAAGTCTATTTGCAACCATATTTTTGTTCTTTGTTGAGCTCTTGTGCACATATAAAATTTGAGAGCAAATATATCAAGCAAGATCAATGGAGATAGGAAGAATGGAGATTCAAACCCTATTGGATATGTGATGGTATAATTTTTGTGATTTCATTTGATTTGCATTGTCTTAGGTAATCTTCATATGTTATGGTGGATCTTTGTTGTTGTTAGGCTAGGGTTTTATGGTTGAATTTATTTAGTCTTTCAATATTGTTGTTATCCACTTTCACCATAAACATTTTGGCATGCTCGATGGGACTCTTGTCCCTTTTGCATTTAACATTTTTTTGTTGTAGATTTTGTGTTTTGAAGTTGCAGATCCCACATTTCTGACAACATTTTGACATTTCTGCGTCTGCGAATTTTGAGGTCGTGTTTTTTATTTTTTGCTATGTCTGTGAACCTCTTAATCGCGTTTGTGTTTCAGACAGTATTTTCATTTTCCAGATTGTAGGTTTTCATTACAGGTGCATCTATGGACAATTTAACTGCGTCTATGAGATATAATTGCATTTGTGATCATTTTAATCACATCTGTGTCTTGCAAATTTTTTGTTTTGTATTTTTTGCATAAACGTGTCTGTGAGGGGTTAAAGTGCATCTGTGTTGTGGATCCGCGTCCATGTAGGGTAAAATCACGTCTGTGTTCAGCTTTTTTTTGCATTTTGGTCTTTTATCTAGCTTTAGGGTTTCATTCTGTTTTTTGGATTTCAGATCTGGTTTATATTGAGCTAACATTTTTAGATCTACCTAACAAATGTGGTGCAGCTTGTCTTGAAAGCAAAATCGTTTTGTCGAAGACCCCTATTTCACAGTCTTTTGGATCTAAAATTTACCTAACTTGTATTCTTGCAGGAAGGGGCGATCATTTAAAATAGTCCAAACTACTAACAAATCTTTGTTGCAAGACCATGGCAAAGGTTTTTTATCTTTATTGTGTGCCTTGTTTTCATAGACTAGTAAACACTTCAGTTGGTGCACTAAAATTGAACCTGTGTCTTTTGTGTCTTTGGTAATAGGCTCTTTTTGTTTCATCTTTAGAGGGCCTGTCTCCCCGTGTGGTCATTAGGACTACTAGTGAGGAGAGAATGACCCAAGTGGTAGTGAGGAAAAACCACCTCTTCTGAACCACTATAAACAACTGTATTCATGGTGAAAATTATGGATAATGTGTGTTGATTAGTTCATACCAACACTATATCTCCCCATAAACCTGTTTGATCAAATTTATTTGATCATTTGTAGGGCATAACCCCTACCGGTTGGGAGCCTTCTGTATTTATAGAGCTGAAAGTGCCGCATGTATGGCCACATGAGCGGATGCCCTTACTAGCACCTTTTTGTTTTAGAAGCCAAAATCCTTCTAGTTGTTTGGTCAGGAGGTTAGACCTCTGGAGCGACCCACACACATACGGTTCTTACTAGAGATACAAAGTTCACCACAAGGAGTTTTCATGGGGACTGATGCTTGGCTGCCCCAAGAAGTGAGTGTCGAGGGTGGAGCTAGTGGGGTCAAGCATCTAAGTATTTGCTCTGAATAGCGTAGCCTCGAGGGAAGCCCCTTGTGGGATCAATAACTATTGTCTTGGCCAACCATAAGAATTGTGCTTGTTTGATTTTGAACAATCAAACATTCAAGACCAAACATCAAAACATTGTGTCTTTTGTGTCTTCAAGTGTATGCAAAACAATTTTACATCAAACACCACACTTTTATTTGAGTCATTTTGAGTCTAAACACTTGCAAACATTGAGTTTTCATCAACATTGTGTCCTCTTGTCATGAAAAATAGTCAAACATTCAAATTTGGTCACAACAAGCAACTTCACACAATGAAAAAAATTACACTAAGTTTCCAGAAACATGTTTCTGTAACAAAACTGCGTCTGTGTCATCTAACTGCATTTGTGAAGGGCAAAAATGCATCTATGTTCTCTTGAGCAACATTGCATTTACAAAATCTCAGAAACACATTTGTGTCTAATAGAACCACGTCTATGTCATTTAAGAAGTATACAGGCATGTATGTGTTCAGAATTGAAAAACTTTTATAGTCCAGCAAACAAGAACAGTCAGTTTCAAACTTAATGAGCTTCCTAGGTTATCTCTCCAGATTTTTATCTAGCATTCAACCTGACTTTGGGTCTCACAAAGTCCATCATTGCTTTACACCTTACATTACATTCACATTTGTCTAAACTTGAGTCAAAAGGTCACTTACTTGTCCTCGTCATACTTTGTCAACACATTACATACAACAACATTTTGCTAAGTGGTCCCTCATCAAGGTCTCATTTGGTCTTACTTGGAGTCAAGGTCAACTTACCTCATCAAGAGAAACTATCATTTCTTTGGAAGTCACACCTACTCTACTACATACATACTTGGTCTTACACTTCGGACATTGCAAGTACACTTCAGATTCATTTACATTCCATCCAACTCTTGGTCTTCCATACTCTTTCCATTTTCATCTAGTCTCTCACATCTTGGTCAATACCTAATTCATGGTTGAAACCTGTTCCCAAAAATATAGGAGAGAAGCTAAAGAGGCTCAAGAGTCTACAAACATGAGTTCCTATGATTATGACAATGATATCTTTTTCAATTCTGATCACACTACATTACCTGACATGGATGCCTATAGAAACATTCCAAATGGTTAGAAGATGGACAACACAAACAACAATGATACACAATGACAATACAGACAACATTTTAGTACATTCCACAGAAGTAGAAGACTCCATTATGGATCCTCATTTCAATCGATTGGTTGAGGAAATAATGAGGATAGATAGACAATACTTCTTACAAGTGATGGCACAAAGTGGAGTCAAGATCCCTCGTGATTTTGACATGTCTCAAATAATGGAAAATTGACCTTTGCAACAACCTCACTCCAACATGGATCAAAGGAGGCCTAATAGTGAAGGCAATAGAGGACCACATATGGTTTCTAAATTTCCATCATCTTTGTTTCAAAAACCAGAGGTCCCACATACACATGGTCAAGCATATGATACTCACCTTTGTAGACCATTATGGAAGTCTTATGCAAAAAAATATACTCAATCACATGCTAATGCTAAAGACCTACCACCAAAGCAATTGGATATTCAAAGACAAGCTCAAAATTTGGACACAAGGAAACCCCGTGTCAAATTTGGGGGCAACACACTAGAACAAACTCATGACATGCCTATAGAGTATGGTATACATGGACAAAACAGATATTCCATTCCTCATCATGACTCTATACCAAGTGGTCCATATACGCATCACCATTATAGAGCTCCTTCATATGAACATGTGTATGATCAATACCATCCATATATGCAACATGCTCCTCCTCCACCCAGTGGTTCAGGCATGGGATATGGTTCAAGAAGTCAATCTCCACCTAAGAACAATTTGGAACAGCAAATCAAGGACTTACAAAAGAGAATGGAGGATATAAATGCACCAAAGCCAACTTACACAATGAGAGACATATGTCCTTATCTATTTGACAAAAGCATTTCAATGCCTCCATTCCCTACACACTTTGTGACACCTAAGTTTGATAAGTACAGAGGAAAAGGGGATCCTAAGGCACATATAAGACAGTTTTTCACAGCTTGCATTGAGGTAGCAGTAGAAGAGACATATTTGATGAGATTATTCCCACAGAGCTTAGGTGATCAAGCTATGGAATGGTTCTCCCAACTCCCACCTAGAATTAAGCCATGGGGTGACTTAGCAAAGGCATTTATCCAACATTTCTCATACAACATAGAGACAGACATATTAGTCACTACTTTGTGTAACACCAAACAAAAGGATGGAGAATCTTTTTCATCATTTTTACAAAGATGGAGAAATCTAGCCAGTAGATGCTCTTGTAAAATTCCACAAATACAAATGGTAGAGATGTTCACCCAAAATGTTAACAAATACATTGGTTATGATCTAAGGAAATCTTGCTTGTCCACTTTCAAGGACGTCATTGAGAAAGGCTTAGTGACAGAAAAGGTCTTAATTGAGCAAGGCATCATCAAAATATTCAAAGAAAACAAAGAGGACTTTAAAGGAAAAGATAAGCCAAGATTTTGGAATAAAAATAAGAACACAGTCAATGATGGTGTTGTTGATGCCAATACAGTGCGACCCAAAATCATTTTTTCTGGATCAAGCTCTATAAACAATCAAGTGAATACTCAAACAACTTCAAAATCATGAAGGAAGTACACCCCATTGGGAGAACCACTTGAGCCAGCTTTCAAGAAGCTAGTGGCAAACAAAATAATAACAATTCCATATTTGCCTCCATATGAGCCAATGGTCAAACCAAATTGGTGGAATGATGATGAGTATTATGAATTTCATAAGAGCAAAGGCCATAAAACAGGAAATTGCCATCGACTGAAGAACATCATACAAGATCTCATTGATAGAGGTGACATTGAGATTGAAGGACACTCATCCAATCAAGAACATGAGATGTTTAAAGAACCATTCCCAAAACATGACAAGGGAAAAGCTAAAGTCACAGATGACCAAACCAACTATGCAAGAGAATCCTATAACTATGATTCAACTGTCAATCACATTTCAATGCACATTTATGTCTCTACCATTATCATCAAGGACAAAATGCCTGAGAATTCTACCCATAGACCTAAGATTGTCCTAAAAGGCATTGGATCTTCTTTTGAACCAACCTCTAAATGTAATGTCACAACTCGTCGAGGTAAATTCACCTTGCAAGATGCTCCAGCTAAAAACACTTCTTCCTCATCATCCAAACCTGAGTATGACCTTGTAGAATAGTTAGGGAAGACACCCATACTTATCTCCATCCTTGAGCTCTTATGCATATCCCCCACACATAAAGCTATTCTTGACAAAATCTTGAGAGACACTTATGTCCCTACTAATCTGAACTTGGACTAGTTTCAAGCAATGGTGGGATACCTTTCCATTCCGCACTCCCTTACATTCACAGAAGTTGATGACGCCTTCGTAAGTCAGCCACATAATGCACCTTTACACATTGAAGCCTTTCTACACAAACATCGAATAAAACGAGTCCTAGTAGATGGAGGAGTAGGTCTAAACATTTGTACATTGAGCACTATTAGACAATTGGGATATTCAAATAAAGGTGTGAATTCTACAAATAAAATTACCATCAAGGCATATGATGATGAAGAGAATTCATCCAAAAGCACAATCACCTTGCCTCTCAGAGTTGGGCTAGTCACAAAGGATGTAGTTTGTCAAGTCCTAGACCTAGATCTCACATACAATATATTACTAGGGCGTCCTTGGATTCATGAGATGAGGGCAGTCCCATCTACATATCACCAATGCATTAAGTTTCCTCACAATGGAGTTGAAATAATAGTTAATGGTGATCCTAATACATTTATATACTGCAATAACTTGAGACCAAAAACTGAGATGATCATTCCAAGTAATATGGAAGTTGTCCCTTCTTCTACATACATTGATCCTGAATCATTAAAACCTTTGACATCAAAACAAGGTGAGCTTAAAGGGAAATTTCAGGACAAGGGCATGGGTCAATACACTTTGACTCAAACCATGTGCTTACAGCAAGTTATGAGTTCACCAAAAGAATATGGATGACCACATCCTTCTAAACGGGTATCCATCATTACACTCAAATGGGATCCTACTATCTTCCAAAAGTGGGGTGAAGTGGAGGAAGAAGATTTATACAAAATGCTTCATAAAGATCCTGAAAAGGGATACACAAGTTCACATTAGCATACCATGTGAAAATAATGGCAAAGGATTCAAGATCCTACAAAATTTGGGTATGATGGCAAAAGTCCTCTTGGCTTAAGAAAGGAAGGCATCATTGAACCTTTACAACCTGAATTGATATTCAAAAAGGAACGCTTGAAAGGACTTGGTTTCATGTCTCCCAAGATAAATACTCAAAAGATAGGAGAAGCATTACAAATCAAAGCTGCCAAAAATCAACAAGAGAATCGCTATTCCACAGACTCCAATGAATGGGAATGGGATTCAGACAAATCCTACAGTAACTATGAGCTCACTGAGACATTCAGAGAACTAGGTGAACCCATAGAAGAAGAGGAATTTTATAGAAAATTTGAAGTTGGTCAAGAAACAACCCCTGAGGATCCCACACAGTCCTTGCCTCTAGGTTTGAGGTCGAAATCATGAAGAATGAGAACACCCGTCCCAGAATGCACTACTAGTGATGATAATTTGGATTCGTTCATGATCGAGACAGATGAGGAGAGTGCCAACGATGACCTCAATAACTACCTTGACATACCTAAATTTAATTGCATCTTCATCCTTAGCCCCACTAACTTTGAAGACATCAAAGGCCTTCCCCTTGTTCACCACCAACTTATTGACTGGGACCATGAAGGACCTGCACAGTTTGACACATTCCAAAATGATGAAGCCTTTATTGACTATCTAGGCATACGAGATGATCTTCCCCCTGGGGACCATAAGGCAGGATACACTATAAAACTCAATAGCGTGGCATATTTTGGTGAGGGTGTTGGGCCTTCTAGTCGCAAAAATATAAAAATAAAAACAAATCAAGGATCTTATGGTGAAAACCATGTTGTGGCGCTATCTGATCCCAAAAAAGTAAAAATAAAGGACATATCTAAGGGCGAAAACCTCTCTGAGGCACCCAAAGATGGAAGGCTTGACATTCTCCCAGCATCATATGAAGAAAAATCATCTATGTTGGTAGAGGAGACCATCAAAACAAACATTGGTACAGAAGAAATTCCACATAACATATTCCTAGCACATTCCCTGATAGAGATAGAAATATCAAAGTTCATAAGTTTCTTCACAAAGCGATAAATCAATTTTGCATGGTCATGCACTGATATGCCTGGATTGGATCCGAATTTTGTAATGCATCATTTGACAATTAAACCGGCGACAAAACCAGTGAAACATAAATTAAGAAAGATGCATCCACAAGTGGAATTATTAGATGCATCCATAAATTAAGAAAGGGACGAAGCTCAGATTGCGTTACACAAAGTTCATGATGGGATATGTGGTCCACATTCTAGTGGTCCTACCTTAGCCAAGAAACTCATCCGGACTGGATATTACTAGCCCAATATGGAAAAAGACTCATATCAGTTTGTCAAGAAATGTAAGTAGTGTCAACTTCATGGAGACCTCATTCATGCGCTGACACAAGAACTTAAACCAATTGCGACTCCTTGGCCCTTTTGTCAATGGGGACTCAATCTCATAGGCAAGATTCACCCTCCTTCCTCCAATAGTCATGAATTCATCATCACTGCCACACAGTATTTCACAAAATGGATCGAAGTCGTGCCTCTCACACAAGTCACTGGAAAACAAATTTCTACTTTCATTCTCAACTACATCATTTGTCGTTACGATATTCCTGTTTCCATCATCACTGACAACGGGCGTCCCTTCAAAAATCAGGATGTTCATGAACTCTGTGATCGCTTCCATATTACCCATCGTTTCTCTGCACCTTATTACCCCCAAGGTAACAGTCAAGTGGAGGCGTCTAATAAAACAATCCTTAAAATCGTAAAAAAGATAGTCGACGACGCTGGCCACAATTGGCATATCCAACTTAATCCTGCACTTTGGGCTTACTGCACAAGCATCCGCACACCTATAAGAGCTACACCTTATTCACTTGTCTACGACATTGAAGCTATCTTGCCTATTGAGGTTAAGTTACCCTCTTTCCGTGTCTCTTTGCAAAATATTATTAGTAATGAAGACTACATGGTCGTTCGCTTACAAGAACTTGAACTATTGGATGAACGAAGACAAACTACTTTTAATCATCTCAAGGCTTATCAACAATGAATGAGTCGCAGCTACAATCATAAATTCAAGCCTCGCACATTTGAGGTAGGTGATTTGGTTCTCAGAGAAAATCCTAAAAATCAGCAAGACAGAGAGAAGGGCAAGTTCGAACCAAAACTTACATCATCATAGCAGCATATGGATCTGGTGCATATCAGTTCTCAACCATAGAGGGTGAACCTTTGGAGGATCCTATTAACAACATGCACCTTCGCAGGTTTTACACATAGCTCTCTAGAGTATCCTAATTCAAAAATACAAAAAAAGTCAAAAAATTCAAAAATACAAAAAAAAATCAAAAAATTCAAATATACGAAAAAGCCATAAACATAAAAAAATCATTATTTGGTGAAAACCTGGCAAATAGGCACCTTGTGACACAAAAAAAATTGAAAAAAAGAAAAAAAAATTCGTCCAATGGTGAAAACCACTTCGGTGGCACCTTGGGCAAGTACCATGGTGAAAACTGGGTCACCGTTGCCATGTGTAGAGACATTGCTCCTCCTTCCTTCAGGATTCAATTTCATCCTTTCACTTTGTACACACTCACAACCTCTTCATCCATAATAAACTTACCCATTCCCATCATGGCTTGTTATTGATCTACCCAAGATTGGTTAGCCATCCATAATAAACCTTTCTTTTCATCCCTTTCCATCCATAATAAATCATCTCCTATTTGTGGCTAAGGCAAATCCCAAGTCTAGTGATGTGTGTGGAACTAAGAGCATCACATGTTTCGAGGAGTATAGTTTCTTCCATCTTTCTTCTGTCTATCTATGCACAATCTACAATAAAACAACATTTGCATCACCAATCCGCAATAAAGTATCAGTTGCATGGATTCAATCAGTTTCAGATGAGACACGATAGCAATGGGCTTCAACAAATTAAATCTTTCAACAGACTTAGACAACATTATGGCACAGTGCTATCTGTCCTTTTGTGAAAGTAAACATTGTGACCACAATCAAATAGACTTATACAAGTGGCAAGAGACACTAAACTTGAGGACTACAGTGGATGTTGGTGTCGATTATTGGTTTTATTTTGATTTTATATTTTGGTGACATGTCTTTTAGCTCTTCCAGGATTTCTCTGACTAGAGATTCTATCTCTAGGATGTCTTTGACTAGAAAGGTGAGGATGGGGTATCATCACCTATTTTTTCTTTTGCTGTCTGTGGATTGTCTCTTAGTAATGCAATGACTTGTCCAAGGATATGAGGACACTGTGAGTCTAGTGTGAACTAGGGTATTCCTTGTTTGTAACTATCTGATCTCCATGCAAATAGGTACAATGACTTTCTAGGTCAAACATATACCTTGATTGTCATAACCTACTTACCATAATAAATCTCAATGATGATAACGCACAAGAAGCTCTTTCACTTTCATATCTTCTATCTTCCATCCCCCTTTCTTGATTGACCTCCATCATCCTTCCTGAGTCCGTGTAGCCTGCTATCACACGACTGAGTATAATGACACACCAAAAACATTTTCATTTCATGTAGTTGCACCTGCATTACCACATGTTAGCATTTCATACATACATATAGATATCACAATTGCTTCACATCCTACACACAACACACATTAGCACATTTTACATTCTTATCATGTAAATAGTCATTTGTATTATCATATTCATCTACATTTCATACATTCACATTGGCATAACATATAAAACATAAAATAACAAAAATATTGCATTTTATCATGTACATATTTGCATCCATATCATAAGCATCACATAAAAACATACATCACATAGATACACATGCATATAGCTACCGCAAGGATGAATCATCTCATATATATAATCATAAGTGTCATGATACAATGACGTCAAAATCATATGGCTACAATCACCCGAAGGTGTCATCATACAAAATGGTACAAAACTGATACATAGGGAGCCCTCTAGGCTATGATGAACTCCCTCCCTCAGAGCCACCTGGCCTCGATGGAGTCTGAGCCCTGGAAGGACCCACCCCAGGATCATCTCTCTTGTCCCCTTTATCTGGTGGTGGTGGAGGACCCATGACCCCACCGCTAGACGCCTATCTCCTATCTCTCCCTCCAGTGGTCGTTGCAGTCTGCGATGGTCTCTAGAAGTTCCTAACCTGCTAATCTAGTGGCAGCACTCCATAGTACAAGTCTCTTCAGTAGCCTATCTCCTCCCTTTCCCACACAACATAGGTGTATCCTACCCCTGTGTCCTCTGTTTCTTGCCTCCCTATTGTCAGTGTTGTCTCAGCCTCCGTATAGTGCTGAATAGTCTGATCCCTATCCCGCTTAGTATCCCTCAACTGTCTCTTGAGTCTAGTTGTATCCCTCTCTAAAGTCCTCCCCCATCCCATAGCTAGTCCTCATGTAGCCCTATCTAGACATAGGAACCCACTGATCACTCCTACCAATACTGCTGGTAGTGCCAATCCTGTCCATGTCATCGTGTCCCATGCCACATGTCCAACCCTCATCTTTAGTCCCAGATCCTGAAACACTCATCTCAATGCATCCATGTCTCCATCTCGATCGTAGGGTATCAACTCTCCATCGATCAGTATCCTCAATATCATGTAAACATCCTCTAAGGTGACTGTCATCTCACCCATTGACAAATGGAAAGTGCAAGTCTCTGAGTGCCATCTCTCAGCTAATGCAGTCAACAACCCCATGTTCACCTAAAACTCAGGAACATATAGAATATATCACAAGCCCATAACCTCAATAGCTGCTCTATCCTCAAATGTCAGCTCTGGTTGTAAACTCTAAGTCGATAGGAATGTCTCCCGTGACTCCAGCATAGGTAGGTACTCCTATAGTCAAGCAAATCAGCTATGTCAGTCAAAGTGGCATTCCCTGTTCATCACAAAATGCTGCTTATTATCCTAAGTGCTTATGATACTCTATCCTAGTGACACTCACTATTCATCACAAAGTGTTTCTATTTATCCTAGTGGTACTCCCCGTTCATCACAAAGTACTACATGTTTTTGCCCTCCTTGTTCATCACAAAGTGCTACTCATATTTGCACTCACTTTTCCTCACAAAGTGTCGCTCTTTTTTAGTACACCCTGTTCATCACAAAGTACTCTATCTTGGTACTCCCTGTTCATCACAAAGTGCCTCGATCTATCATATCCTAGGGCCTCTTCTTGAGTGTATCCTCTTGAGTAATTTCCTAATTGGCAACATATGTTCTATCACAAAATTGTCAATCCTAGCCCTATCTGCTATCCTAGTCTTCCCTAGAGGACCTACTTGAGTGTATCCTCACAACATCTTATCCAATCGATAGTATATGTTCATCATAGAATTTTCGATTTGGCCTAGAAGACATAAACGCACATTTATGACATAAACGCGCTTGCATACTGCATAAACGCATCTTCTTGTTGGTATTTCAATAGAAGGAGATCGTTGATATTCATTAAGGATATTGAGAAGGTTGTTGAAGATTATTGATATAACTGAAAAAGGGATGATAACTATCTTTATAACATTATTTGTCATTTATGTCAAGAAATTGATTTTCTGATTCAGTATGATGTTGCCATATCTTGAGAAGATTGATTTGATGAGAATTAAGATGTCGGTAAAAGACACAGAAAGAATGTGATGAATAAGGGGAGAAATAAGTTATTCAATGGGCAATTATTACCGAGTTAGACAATGATGAGATCATGATGTTTAGATTGTTTTGATATCCTAAAATTGTTGTTGATTGTAAGGTTAATACTATACTATGTCACGGAGCAAAGAACCTAGTCGGTAAACCCTAAGGTTATCAATATTGGTTAATGAAGGCAGAATGTCTACCGAGTAAAGTTTAGTATTTACCGAGTTGAAACCAAGTTATGACAGATCGCATTTGATGGATAAAAGCATTATTTAATGAAAGACAATTATGAGCTAGAGATATATAAATGATTGCTATGTCATGCATGAAGTTTGTTAAGGATCTATGGCAATGAAAGATCGGCAGGAAGATCTACAGCGCAGATTGAACCACAATAACCTTGTGCAATTTCCAAGAAAGGAATGCAAGTCCCTAGGAAAGGTAAAACATTTTTAGATCGAAGGATGCATTGAACCTAGTCAAGATTGAAGATCTAATGTCTAAGATTGATCATGGGAAATGTCATCAAGGAGATTAAGCGGTTAGCAATTGTTTATAAATAAGAAATTATTGATGAACAATGTATGCGAGAAAGTGTAAGAATAGGGATACTACATAGTGATTACCGAGCACAAAAGCTTGAAGACCTGTTTGAATAACAGAGTAGGGAGCCTAGCAGAGGGACAAGATAAGTCCTATGATAGGATGTTTTGAACAAATAAGAATATGCTTTAGCATTTTAGATGTGAAGTTGCAGATATATTTTTATTACTGTTATTTTGTAAGTGACAGAAAATCTCATAACCGAATGGACTTAACAGTCCTATTTGTAAACCCTCTAGCAAGGTGACATTCTAAATGAGTGTTTGAAATCCTTTGACAAGGTCACTTCTAACAAAGTGAAGATCCTAACAGATCTAAGGGAAATCCCTTAACCGGGTCACATCTAGCAATGTATTTGTAATCATTAATAGGATTTGCTTTTAACTGAGCATACTCTAGAAGAGTATATTTCTTAGTGGGTCTAAAATTCTATAGTGGTTTTTCCCTATTTGGGTTTCCATGTTAAATATAGTGTTATATGTGTTATGATGATTATGTGTTTATGAGTTTGCATGTTTAGCAGTTTTTGGTTATACTGCAAAAGTATATGTTACCGAGGTTGAATCTGTTGATTTTATAGAAGATTAAGTTTGTATGATTCACCCCCACCTCTCATCTTGTTAGCTATTGGCATCAAAACTTTACAATTGGTATTAGAGATTTGCACTCCGAAAGAAAAATTTTGAAGGTACTTGAGGAAAAGATCTGAAGATGTATAAAAGAGATGCATCAAAGCTGAACAAGTCAAGTTTCTCCACATGGCAGAAAAGGATGAAGCTGCATTTATTAGGAATTGGAGAATATACAACATATTATTTGGAGAATGATTACATACCACCAAGCACCAACCCAATGACCTTGGAAGAGATAAAGGAAAAGCAAGAACACATTCAAGCTATGATTAAAATAACATCAGCATTGACTGACTCGGAGTTAATGATCTAGAAGGTTGTAATGATGCAAAAGCAATGTGGACCAAGCTCATATCAGTATATGACGGTGATGAACATGTTCAAAGAGAAAAAGTAGATAGTCTAAGAGGACAACTTGAATCCATGAGAATGAATGAAGGTGAGAACATAACCCAATACAGTACAAGGTTAAAGGAGACTGTCAATCAAATTAAAGGAGCACGAGGAACTATTGAAGAAAAGGATGTAACAAGTAAGTTGTTGAGAACCCTTATACCTACTTATGCCATTTGAGTCTCTACAATCAATGAATTTAGGTTTGTACCGAACATGCTAGCTTCTTTGGATGCTACTATTTGTAAGCTACATGCATTTGAGTTAAGTAATTTTGATAATAGTGGGTCTTCGATAAATAAAGTAGAATCTGCATTCAATTCTTTTCATATTGGTGAATCTGATGATTACAATGATAGAATGAGTAAGTACTCTGAAGGGAATCACAGTGGAGCAAGTGAAATATTTCATAAGAACATGGAAGGAGTGTAGAAATTGTATGAGGAAATCAAGAAGTAAGAAGATTTTGAAGCATTGTTAGCCAGAAGGTTACCAAGAGGAAAAGGTAAGTATAAAGGAAAGCTACCTTTAAAATGTTTCAATTGTGATAAAATAAGACATATGGCTTCTAATTGCCTTGACAAAGAATCTAGTGAAAAGAGAGAATATCGAGATAACAGGCAACAAGACAACCAATACAGAGGACACCAAGACTTCAGAAGGAGAGACAGAAAGACATGCCTAGTAGCTGATGAGGAATCCAACAATGATAAATCTGATGAAACTGATACTAAGGAAGTTGTTTATGTGGCTATTAAAGATGGATCAGATGAAGAAAGGTATGAAGAAAAATCCCTAATATCTGACATAAATAATAATGATTCTTGGATCATAGACAGTGGATGCTCACATCACATGACAGGTGATAAACACAAGTTTGTTAAATTAGAAGACTATGATGGAGGCTATGTAAGATTTGGTAATGATGCACCATGTTCGGTGAAAGGTAAAGGATCTATAATACTTCTTGACAATGCTAAAAGTGATGATGTATACTAGGTTGAAGGATTGAAATACAATTTGTTGAGTGTAGCATAGCTAAACAATATAGGATACATAATAGAATTTCAGAAAGGAATTGTCAAAGTTCATGACAAGCATGGAAAGTTAGCTGCTACCAGGACACAAAGAAAAGGTAATACATTTCATCTTGACTCAACTCAGAACAAGTGTCTTTATGATAAGATAGATGATACCTAGTTATGGCATAAAAGGTTTTGTCATGTAAATTTTGATAATCTGATCAAAATAAGTAAGAAGAACCAAGTAAGAGGTCTACCGAGTCTTGAAAAACCTGAGAATGCTATATGTCGAGGATGCCAGATGGGTAAGATGACAAGATCAAGCTTTACAAGTAAGTCCTACACTTCTAAAGGAATTTTAGATCTAGTACATACTGATCTTTGTGGTCCCATGAAAGTTCAAAGTTATTATGGTGATAAATATTTCATATTATTTGTGGATGATTACTCAAGGATGATGTCAGTTATGTTTTTAAAAGAAAAATCAGAAGCTTTTCAAATGTTTAAATGGTACAAGGCAAGAGTTGAAAATGAAACAGGAAGACAACTGAAACGTCTTAGATCTGACAGAGGAGGAGAGTTCACTTCTGATGAATTTAACTTATTCTGCAATGATCATGGTATAAAAAGGCAAGCATCTGCACTGAGAACACCTTAGCAAAATGGGATAGCTGAGAGAAGAAACAAATCAATTGTAGATTGTGCAAGAATCCTGATGATAGAAAAGAGGGTACCTCAAACATTTTGGAGAGAAGCAATCAACACTACAATTTACACCCTGAACCAAGTTCAACTAAAGAAAGGAACTATGAAGACACCATATGAGATCTGGTATGACAAGAAACCTAATGTAAGTTATTTTAAAATCTTTGGAAGTAGATGCTATGTTCACAAAGATGATAGAAATGGAAAATTTGATCAGAAAAGTGAAGAAGGAACATTTCTTGGTTATTCTTCTAGAAGTAAAGCATTTAAATGTCTAATCAAATCACCTAACAAAATAGTAGAAAGTGCAAATGTGAAAATTGATGAATTTGCGGAAAGAAATGATGAAGGAAATTCCAAAGAACCAAAAGATTATGAAGAATTCATTTATGTTCAACTGAGAAGTCCTATCGAGAGATTTGTTGAAGAAAATGAAGATAATGTCCAGTTATCAAGTGATGAAGAAGATCATACCGAACCTACTGAGCCTATATTAGCCAAATATGTCAAAAGACATCATGCATCAAGTCAGATTATAGGAGATAAGGATGATCCAGTGATGAAAAGGAACAAACTTAGACAAAACACATGTCTGATATCTGAATTTGAACCGAGAATAGTAAAAGAGGCATTTAACAGTGAAGATTGGGTAAATGCTATGACAGAAGAGATTGATCAAATCAAGAAGAATGACATATGGACATTGATCCCAAGACCGAAGGACAAAAATGTAATCAGTACAAAGTGAATTTTCAGAAACAAGCTAAATGAAAAAGGTGAGGTCATTCAGAACAAAGCAAGACTAGTTTGCAAAGGTTATGCTCAAGAAGAAGGAATAGATTATGGTGAGACTTTTGCACCTGTGGCTAGACTTGAGGGAGTAAGAACATTGTTGGCATATGCTGCTTTCAAAAATTTCTAGGTATATCAAATGGATGTTAAATCTGCATTTTTGAATGGTATACTAGAAGAAGAAGTTTATATAGAACAACCTGAAGGATTTGTTGAGACAAGAGTAAAGATCAGGTATGTAAACTAAACAAAGCTTTATATGGTCTGAAACAAGCACCTAGAGCATGGTATGAGAGACTGCACTCTTATTTAATCAAAATTAGTTTTATAAGGACAAGTGAAAACAATAACATGTACATGAAGAATGATGAGAACAATGGAATACTGATCTCAACTATATTTGTTGATGATATTATTTTTTGTGGTAATGACTCCTTATGCAAGAATTTTGGAAATGAAATGAGCAAAGAATTTGAGATGTCATTAATCGGTGAGATAAAGTATTTTATAGGTCTACAGATACTACAAATGAAAGATGAGATTTTCATTACTCAATCCAAGTACATAAAGGAAATCTTGAAGAAATTTGGAATGGAGGATTCTAAACCAGTAAGTACTCCTATGACTACTAATTGTAAACTATCAAAGAATGATGAATCTGCATCTATTGATGAGACACTTTACCGATCTATGATTAGAAATTTACAATATGTTGTGCATAGAAGACTAGATATAGCACATGCAGTAGGTATTATTGCAAGATTATCTGTAGATCCCAAGGAAACCCATATGACAGCAATCAATAGAATTTTCAGATACCTGAGAGGCACTGAAGATTATGGCTTAGTATATGAATAGAGAAATGATTTTGATTTAAAAGTTTATACTGATGCTGATTGGGCAGGCAACATAGATGGTAGGAAAAGCACAAGTGGTGGAGCTTTATTTTTAGGAGAAAGACTAGTAAGTTGGCTTAGCAAGAAACAAGGATGTATTTCACAGTCAATAGCAGAAGCTGAATATGTTGTTGCAGCATTGAATTGTACCAATATAACATGGATCAAACAACTATTGGAAGGTATAAATGAGAAGGTTACCGAGCCAGTAACTATATTCTATGATAATGCGAGTGCCATTAACATTTCAAAGAATCTGGTAATGCACTCTAAGACAAAGCATATATCTATAAAGTATCATTATCTTAGAGAAGAAGTTCAAGAGAAGAAAGTTGTACTAGAATAAATCAGTTCAAAGGAGCAATTAGCAGACATCTTCATAAAGACTGCCAAGTGACACTTTTGAGTATCTCAGAAGCAAGTTAAGGGTCCTACCCCTATCTTCTACTCACTGACAGAGTTCGGTGAAAGCATCAATTCAATGAATCTACAGAATATTATGTGTGGATTGATGTTGATTTATGCACTTTAGAAGGTGCGGGAAATAGTGACAGAGACAAGTTGCTTTGACTGAGACTGAGATGATACACAGCAAGGCAAATCACTTCACAGAGGAAGAAATCATGATTTAGTTCTTTTACTTTTTGGCATTGTTGTCAAAGGGGGAGAAGACTAAATGGTAAAATCCTAAATGAAGAAGATAACTAAAGACTAATGACAAGGGGAGAAGATTACAAAAGGGAGAAGACTTCAAGAGATTTTAACAACTCAAGGATAATAGGAGAAGTCTAATAGCAATCTGAATCCAAATCAATTTGAATATCTTGTTGGTATTACCATTTAAAAGTTGTTTTTGCCATCAATGCCAAAGGGGGAGATTGTTGGCATTTCAATAGAAGGAGATTGTTGATATTCATTAAGGATATTGAGAAGATTGTTGAAGATTATTGATATAACTGAAAAAGGGATGATAACTATCTTTATAACATTATTTTGTCATTGATGTCAAGAAATTGATTTTATGATTCAGTATGATGTTGCCATATCTTGAGAAGATTGATTTGATGAGAATTAAGATGTCAGTAAAAGACACATAAAGAATGTGATGAATAAGGGGAGAAATAACTTATTCAATGGGAAATTATTACCGCGTTAGACAATGATGAGATCATGATGTTTAGATTGTTTTGATATCCTACAAATGTTGTTGATTGTAAGGTTAATACTATACTATGTCACTGAGCAAAGAACCTAGTCGGTAAATCCTAAGGTTATCAATATCGGTTAATGAAGGTGGAATGTCTATCGAGTAAAGTTTAGTATTTACCAAGTTGCAACTGAGTTATGACAGATCGCATTGGATGGATAAAAGCATTATTTAATGAAAGACAATGATGAGCTGGAGATATATAAATGATTGGTATGCCATGCATGAAGTTTGTTAAGGATCTATGGCAATGAAATATCAGCAGGAAGATCTACAACGCAGATTGAACCACAATAACGTTGTGCAAGTTCCAAGAAAGGAATGCAAGTCCCTAGGCAAGGTAAAACATTTTCAGATCGAAGGATGCATTGAACCTAGTCAAGATTGAAGATCTGATGTCTAAGATTGATCATGGGAAATGTGATTAAGGAGATTAAGTGGTTAGCAATTGTTTATAAATAAGAAATTATTGATGAACAATGTATGTGGGCAAGTGTAAGCACAGGGATGCTACATAGTGATTACCGAGCATAGAAGCTTGAAGATCTATTTGAATAACAGAGTAGGGAGCCCAGCAAAGGGACAAGATAAGTCCTATGACAGGATTGTTTTGAACAAATAAGAATCTACTTTAGCATTTTAGATGTGAAGTTGCAGATATATTTTTATTACTATTATTTTGTAAGTGACTGAAAATCTCTTAATCGAGTGGACTTAACAGTCTTATTTGTAAACCCTCTAGCAAGGTGACATTCTAAATGAGTGTTTGAAATCCTTTGACAAGGTCACTTCTAACAAAGTGAAGATCCTAATAGATCTGAGGGAAATCCCTTAACCGGGTCACATCTAGCAATGTGTTTGTAATCTTTAAGAGGATTTGCTTTTAACCGAGCATACTCTAGAAGAGTATATTTCTTAGTGGGTCCAAAATCTTACAGTAGTTTTTCCCTATTTGGGTTTCCATGTTAAATCTGGTGTTATATGTGTTATGATGATTATGTGTTTATGAGTTTGCATGTTTAGCAGTTTTTGGTTATATTGCTGAAGTATATGTTACCGAGGTTGAATCTGTTGATTTTATGGAAGATTAAGTTTGTATGATTCACCCCCCCCTCTCATCTTGTTAGCTATTGGCATCAGAACTTTACACTTCTCTACACAGATGCGCCTAAAATACATAGATGTGTCTTTTCTCTGCACAGATGCACCCATTTAGCACAAACGTGCCTACACAACATAGACACGCTCACATTTGACATAAACGCCTTTGCATTCATAGACGTGCCTGGCACAAACACAAATGCGCCTAGCTTACCCAGACATGCCTGGCACCAGCACAAATGTGCCTTAGCATTTTTTGACCTTGTTTGACATTCCCAAATGTTCATTTATTACACTACCTAGCATGCATTAATGACAACATTTATTGCAACAAAGTACAAGGAGGTTTTGCTGTACTCACTGGCTCGCCTGCATCTGCTGGCCTCTGAAATCGGCGAACGTGATTGAATCTGTGCACCAATGCCATCGTTGTTGACTGCTTCTACTTTATTCTCTCTCTGCACTTTGATCTCTTGGATGTGTGGATGACAATGAGGATGTTTTTCCCTTGTGGTCTATTTTATAGACTACCCTAGCCCTAGCCCTAGTCTCCCGAGTCAATCTTCTTTATCCCGTGACTCTGTCACTCTATCCTATCCTATCAGTCATTTCTACCCTTTATTTCTTATCAAGAGATTGTCTATGATCTTTCATGATATTTTCATCCAATCTCTTGAGGGGGCATATCATTCCCATCATGGGGCAACTTTGTATCAGTTCATATTATCTTCTTTGAAACAACACGACAAGTTGCATTGTCTTAAAGAGGGGCAAAATGTAGACACCTAAAATTGTCCAGTTTAATTAAATAAATATTTTATTTATTTAATTAATTCAGTTATCCTCTTCTATCCTTATTTCTCATTTAAATAAATACATTTATTTATTTAAATTATCTTTTTCCTAAATTAAATAAATACTTTTATTTATTTAATTGATCCCACTTCTTCTATTAATTAAATAAATATTTATTTATTTAATTAATTCATTAACCTTTTCTACCTATGACACGTGTCATTCATCTCTTAATTCCTACACTACCTACCCCCTCATTATTTTATTATTTCTTTTACCTACCCTCTAATCATAGCCGACCATTTATCTTTTACACCTCTTAATCTTATCCATCCATTTGTCATGGTGTCTTCTATATAAGGAGATGATTCCTTCATTATCAAACCCTAACCTATGCATTCTAATCAAGCATCCTAGCATTTGAACTTACATATGCGATCAATTCTATTTGCAACCACATTTTCGTTCTTTGTTGAGCTCTTGTGCACATATAAAATTTGAGAGCAAATATATCAAGCAAGATCAATTGAGATAGGAAGAATGGAGATTCAAACCCTATTGGACATGTGATTGTATAATCTTTGTGATTTCATTTGATTTGCATTGTCTTAGGTAATCTTCAGATGTTATAGTGGATCTTTTTTGTTGTTAGGCTAGGGTTTTGTGGTTTAATTCATTTAGTCTTTCAATATTGTAGTTATCCACTTTCACCATAAACAAATACAAAATACAGATTTTACAAGGAAAACATTTCAACAATAACTCCCAACCCAAGGCTTACACATAGTCACCAAGTGACTTAAAACAAGGGATGAAGGTGGACCAAATATCCAAGGGGATAAATGCATTAACCATTGATAACCAAATGCCTTCACAAGGCTAAAAATAACCATCTACTTGGTCTCTCACATGACCAAAAATAATCCTTATGACCCCCAAAGGCTTTAAGCCAAAAACTCCCCTTATGACCCCCAATTTTATACAAAAATAATAGCAACAAGGATCCCATAATCCTTGTTTATCCCTCTCTTCCTAGAAGAGAGATTCTACACCCTTAGACTGTCCTAAAAACCCTCCACCCCAAGACTACTCTTCCCTCCCAAGGGTGAGTTTAGTCTCGACTCCCATGTACATACAAACAAGGAAATCCAAAAGAAATCAACTAAAACACATTTTAAAAAAACATAGTCCAAAAACAAATTTACATTCAACACATAAACAAAATCGGATCTTACATACAACAACATGAATGCAACTAATGCTATGGAAGGAATAACACCAACCTTTACTCGAGCTAGGGTATGTATGTTGTAGAAGAGCTGCCCAATTCCCTTAAAATCTCCTTAGCCAAAATTCTACTCTCAAAGTCAAATCCTACTCAAACTTGTCTCCAAGATTGTAGAGTGGGTGATCAAAATCCTAAGTGTGAAAATCTCTCCTATGTAGCCTCTTCACACACTTTCCAACTTCCCTGGAATGGCTAGGAGATCCCATAGGTTGGTCTTCCCAACCTATTACATGGTTTCTAAAAATGGAAACTAAAAAAGGTGGTTGTAAGATGGGGAAGTGCACCTAATCACAAAAATGGAAGGTTGTCTTCCCAAGAGTCAATCATCTAAAAGTTGATTTTTGTCCAACTTTTGAAGTGACTCCACAATCACATGTGAGTGGCCACATGGCTAAAAATGCCCCTTACCCATAGGTATATCAAGTGGGCCTTCAAAAGTGACCTAAACTCAACCATAGGAGTTAGTTTGACCCCCCAAAAACCCACCTAAAGTTTACCTATGGGTCAAACTTGATTTTACCAAACCAAAGGCTCTCTAACCAAGAGGTCTTTTGTGGATAATACAAGATATTTGAAAATGCACAGGGTTTCACAATTTCCCTCCTAAGGACATGTCATTTGCCAACTTAAAACACACCACAAGTTTCAAGTGACCATAAAATACACTTGGCATGTCCTTTTTAGGAATTAAAAAAATTAAAAAATACATTCAAGCATTGACTTTTATGAATTTAAACACATTACATATGAGGTATTGTCTCTCCAAATAGACAACCCTTGGCTTTACTATTGCACATAGGTTTGGCCTTAGTTCTCCGTATAATTTTCATGGTCACATGGATTAATTTCCTACACATCTCATTTCAAACATTATTAGTACAAAACCACATGCATATATAAATATATGAAAGGAAATGCAAATTAGACACATAGTATTCAATTCACAACATCTCACGATTTAATCCAAATCAAATCTCAACATAATTAGAACTCAATTCCTCTTCCCTAGAAAATCCATAAATAACTAGTTTCTCAATTGCATCATCGTAGAAATCATATAAGGCAATCATCCATAAGGTATGCATAAATGAATCACTACATCCTCAACCTATATAGTGAAATAAATCATAATGTGGAATACATCTTATCCTCTAGTCTCATGGAGACCATATGCCAAAAGTGTCATTACCATAATGTCTCAATTTTCTATCTTGATAGATAAATCCTTAACAGAGATGAAAGTTATTCTTATGATGGGTTCTAGATAAGACCCCAAACCCTAACAGATATTTAATGCAAATACAAATTACATCTAGCCATCCACAAGGAGGTCATCATTCACTCATTAGCCATCCAACATAGTCTGTCATAATAAATCAAGGCATCTTAATGTAGTGTTTCCAACCATCCATTCAGGCTATTAATAAGGTCAACCATGGTCAAACAAGGTTAACCAGGGTTTGATCGGGGAGGGGTACTACATCCTTCCCCCCTAGGGTTTGACTTACCCCTAGAAGTCACAAGGCTAGGATGCAAAAACAGGGAGTTAATCTTCTCAGCAATTCACCAAAATACTTTAATTCTTGTCTTGTCTACTAGTAAGGCACATTACAAAAATAAATTTACTAGCGTAAAAGATATTCTATCTAACTATACTTATCTAAGCATTTTTATTTCATTTTTTTCTTCTAACTCAAGTAGATGTTTACAAGTTATTCTTTACACATACCTTAATTACTTTAAGCTAATGAACCATCAAATCATATCAATACGACATATCATCTTCCATTATCTAGGTTACACATACTAGGTTACTTGTTCAATTTCGTAGGAGTCATATTTTTCAATGAGTATTTGCACAAAAACATATAAGTATCATAGAGAATTAACTTCACATCTTACTTTATCCCACTCTTGAAACCATTTATCTTACTTCAAGATGCATCATAAAGGTGATATCTACATAACAACTTATGTCAATATTCCTTACTACATAAGTACGGTAACCAAAATATATTCAAGTTAAGGACTCAATTTTCAGTCATAATTAGGGTAGTACACTACCACTAGGGCTTATAATATCTAGACATGCAGGCATAAAGTTTTCAAGTTAAGTAGATCCTGTCATTCGCAACATCAAGGTATGAAACAATCCCCTTCTAAGGGAGTGGTGAAAATAGTCACATTTAACCACACTCAAGGTTAAATTTAATTTAAATCACATCCATCTATACATCCCATTGCATTTGTTAACATGACGAGTCTGCAATCGTTATCACTTGTACAATTCATCAAGCCTAGATCACACTTTTTGCTAATAATTTTCTTGCTTAGATTAATTTCAAAAGAGTTTCATCATAGAGGATACACTTTCCATTATCTTAATTAGATATATTACTTTTTATTTATTCCTTCGCCTAACTTCACTCTTTGAAGTATTCTCCCTTGACACACTATCAGAGGTTCAATGAACATGATAGATATTACACTGTTCACATAACTAGGGCCATCTAAATCAAACATTCAAAATGGCCACTTGAAACCTTGAAAGATAGAATTCAAAATTAATTTTGCCAAGTCCAATATGAAAGTAAGAAAGAAAGATGTTGGCAATCGAAAAACATTAAAATTAACAACATGACAAGTGTCAAAGCTTAAATGAAAATTAAACAGAAATTTAGTGGTCCTTCCATCATAAGAAATATCAAAGAAAGTGATAGCCCCTAAGTCACATAACACTAATAAAAAGATAGTCAAAACACTGTCCAAATCAAAAACTCAAAACGAGGTGTCCATTTAGCCACACTATAGGGGGTAACTATTGCACATGACCCAAGATCACATGTCCTGAGTGTGCTAGGGAGTGATTATTAGACACTTTATGTTGTTAGATTATCTATATTTCTTTAGTAACATGATATATCTTATACACATGAGAGCACATTCATTATATAGATCACGTTCTACTTACCCCCACGTCATTACCAATACAAGCAACCCTTTCCAATGTAAGCCACTATTCACTTAGGATTAACAACAACCATAGTTAAATACTAATGGATGGATACACTAATTCTACCATCCTTTGCCCATTCCTCTTGGACTTTCATAAGATAGCATAATATGTTAAATCATTGGTTCAATAACACATGGTAACTCATGCATGAATATTTGTATGTCTCACTTACTACTGAGATAGATAGTTGAGTACCAAATCAATACTTGTATACTTAGAACAACCACTTAATGCAATTTATGTAATTCTATTAGTGACATCATTTATTTCCTTAGAGACTTTCGCTAGCTCCTTACATCTTCATACTCAATTATTATTTAATCCACATCAAGTAGGAGCATGATGCCAAAATACTATCAATAGTTGTTAAAACAAACAAAGACAGTCTAATTCACCAAGTACAATCAATAATGCTCGACAACTAATTCATACTATCACACATGCCACACTCCTTCAGTGGCATGGAGCCTTGACTTATTCTTACCTATTCCTCTTATACAACCATGAGGATCAAGAGGGTGTGTATTCCAGAAGTGACAAGCTTATAAATCAACACCCTCATTTGGTTAAATTTGACTAAAAAAAGTTATCATTTTCTACCTTGTTACTTATATATTTACTTGCTAGGTGACCACGACATAACACCTCTTTTGTTTACCTTCAATCCAATTAAAACACCTTACTTACATAGCATCAAGTTATTCTATAATTTTGATATTATAAAGATGTACCATAAGTAAAAAGGTCTTAGGATTCCGATAATTTTCAAGTTCTTTCTTATCCAGCCACATGAATAGGCTCCTTAGCAATGTGCTCGTAAATCCTTATGTTTGAGCACCATATGTCATTGCCAACTAATTTTCATTAACCATTGGTTATAATTATACTAACATATCATTCCTCCACATGCCTCGTCTGATCTTGTATATTGGCTCATCCACCCTATTGTTCCTTATACTTTCACTCCCAGGTGTCATCGAGTTTACAAACCTCTTTCGGATGTGATCAAGCAATAAGAGTGTTCTAAACTAACCCACTTCTAGTCTCGAGTTATGAATGGGTTATACTTTCTCCTTAGATTCTGAATGCAAATAAGGTGATCATCTCATGATCCTCTAATTAAGTTTCACCTACATCTCCTTGCACTTAGTAGGGATTCTACATGATTCCCTTACAGTTCCCTCTTTCTTGACCAATTCTTTGTCCTCTCAAGATTTTTTTACCAAGAGGTCTAGTAGGACATCAGATTGTTTGGTTCCCCAATATTAGGCTTAACTACAAAAGGATTCAAGAACACTTGCAATTTTCATCGTCTCACCCAAAGGGGTTTGTGTTTCCTTGCTCCTCAAATCACATTACCTATAAGGTTTCTAGTGCTCATTTATCAAGGAGAATTTTATTCATCACTTCATCCATCATCCTCAAGGTTCTTCACCACATGTTTCTCTTACATAGATACAAGAATCCTTAATAGGTGGTCTCAATTAGGGGTAGCTTAGTATAGTCATATGCTTAAGGCATCAATCCATTAAGATAAGGTAATCTTTCTACCCAATACTTATAAGGGTACCTCTTAACTTGCTCTTCGATGGTGCCTCATATGGAAATCATGGTTTACTAACCACCACAATTTCTCATAGGGTTGGATATTTAAATAGAACTAGCTGCATTTGATATCACTAATAATTCCATTATGCTTCATTTTAATTGACTTGTTTACTGATCTTTCATCTCATATCTATCTTGCTTGCCTGACTTGCTACGTCAATAACATACCCCGACTGATGGTATTGCCTTAGTACTACTGTAAGTATTATGTTGAATTGATTTTTTTTATCCTTGAACTCAATTTGACTAGGGGAAATTGTTGCAATTAGGTTCCATTTTAATGGCAACCTCATATGTACTATTGGTCATAATTCTATTTTGAAATATCGAAAATATTTTCATATATATATTTTTTGTATTTTATAGATGCCAATATTTGTCATTTTTGAAGGCCTTCAGAGCATTTTCAGCCTTGAAAACTATTATAGGACTTCACCTACAATTATATAATACCTTTCCAATGAGGTAAATGGCTCGTAAATTCAAGTCTCGAGTGGAAAGTTATGACTAGTTGAAGTTAGGGTAAATTTTGATAGAATTTTTGAAATTTTCATAGTTTTGAAGTTTTATCAAGCCATAGAAATTATGACTATTGAGATTCCCTTCTCAGGGCTTTTGATGCCCCTTGGACCCCAAAAATTGATATATATTGACCCTTTGAATAAAATGAATTTCACTTTTGTCTTGCATCATTATTGCGATTACTTCGTCGGTTTTTACCATAGGTGTTATCCTAAAGTGATAATTCAGATCAACTAAGTTATGAATGTAGGCCATGTTTCCAATCTATGAACCTAGGGCTCTAATACCAAAATGTCATGCCCAAAGTTTAGGAAAAAAACACAACAATAATTTTTTATATATATAAGGCATAACAATGAGGGATTACGTAAAGATGAGATGAACTTGCTCACTACGTTCTATTAGGTGAAACACAAACTCTAACTAGATTGAATTAATCACAAATGGTAACCAGATTAAATTAATTATAAGCGAGGGGTATCATGAGCGTACGTTAACCAAGCGGGGTTAAACCCACCCCTAGGTTAATTCGCCAATGCCCCTTGATAGGGAGGGGGTAGTCCTTTAGGATTAACTAGAGAGACCACCCCTAAACAGGTTTAATTATTTTAATTTGGACAATTATGTTTTAATAACAAAAGATTAAGTTAAATCTTTGATTAAAGTTTAAATGTTTAATTTAATAAACTCTAATACACTTATGTCTTATCTAATTATCATCCCCATTAATTTCTCCCTCTTTGCTTAGGGGTAATTAAATTAAATTCAATAATGTTATTTTAACATTAAGAGCTAAACTAGTTTTATTAATAAAATAAACCCTTCATTTGACCCTAGTAATATTATTATAACATCGTTATATTAATATTAATTCAAGGGTCTATTAAATTATTTTGATATTATTATATTCCCACTTTAAAAGACAATACATTTAAATATATATATATATTTGTTATAAAATATTCCCCCTAAAAAATAAAATCATTCATATTAATACTTACAATAAAATACCTCCCCTTATAAATTAAAACTCTCTAAGTTAAAAGCCACTTAATAATATACAATTTTTCCCTTTTTGAAAAGGGATTTTTCCCCATTTGACACTTTTATAAAATTATAACCCTAATATGATATTTTAAATTATATTTTTGAAAACCCTTTTTAGGGTTTCTTCCTTTCTATTAATGAGATACTCCATCTCATTTTCTCTTTTATTTTTAACTTCATAATTTCGAATTAGGGTTTTCATCTTTTTTCTTCGCTCTTGTTTTATATTGTTTTTCCCTCTTTTCTTTTTCCTTCTCTTTCATTTTCTTCCCTAGCCCTTATTTTGGGTTAGGGTTTGTTGTATTCCTTTTAGTTTTATTTGTAGGTTTTTACGTTAATGGTGACAGGCTTATTTGTTTGGTCGCGTTTATAGTTTCCCGCATGCCATAATTGAAGAAAGGGGGTGTTGAGGGAGTGGCGACGCCACACCAAGTCACGCCCGCCACATACTATGGTGGCGCCACAACATGTGGAGTCTGTCACAGTCTATGGTGGCACCACAGAGTGTGGCGTCCGCCATAGGCTGTGGCAGTGCTATAACATATTCAAAATATGGTGTAAAAAAATCACTAGTTTTTTTTTCTATAATACAGTTTGGAAAAAAAAGGTATATTATATATATATATATATATATGTTTTTCATATATATATATATGTAAAAGTGACATATTTGCTTGAGGCACAAGGGGTTAGTATTCTGGATTATTTTCTTTTTTTAAGCAACAGCAAAATTATTATCGTAATGGTAGCAAAAATACATACATATATATATATATATATATATAAACATATTTGCTAGATTTCTCTTTACTACTTCTTAACTACAAGGCTAGATAGTTTCCTTTACATTTTTTTTTGAAATAACATCATATAGTATTTATTCATGATTTAAATGCACAAATAGCTTTCCTATTAAATCAGGTTTTAGCATTCAAGTTGTAGGTTTAATAGCATTCTAATATATATATTCATATACTCATATATGTTTATATATATATTTTATACATTTACCCCTAATTTCTTCTCTAAATCATATAGCTTAAATGTGGAGATTAACTTTCTTTAACATTCTGGTTTTGTTTAATACTCTAGAGAGAAGACAACAGAGGATTAGCAGAATCTTGGAGTGTAGGATTGCTGACCTTCTTGCAACCTACCTTGGTCTCCCCATGGGAATTGCCCCTCCTGATCCCTTCTGGAGTTCTCTAGTGGACAAATTTCATAAAAAACTTGCTGGTTGGAAAGGGGCCCTCTTAAGTCAAGCTGGCAAGCTCCAACTCCTTAAGGCTACTCTTCAAAGTATTCCAATTTATTCTCTTAGTCTTTTCAGAATTCCAGTTAAGTATGTTGAAGCAATTGAGAAAATTCAAAGAAGATTCCTATGGTTTGGGGTTGAGGATAAGCAAAGAATGTCCTTGGTGGCCTGGGACTAGGTCTGTAGGCCGAAAAGCAAAGGAGGTCTAGGCCTTAGGAGGATTTGTACTTTAAATGAAGCTCTCATGTCCAAACAAATCTGGAGAATGTTTCATTCCGACTCTGAATGGTGCAAAATTTGGAAAAGTAAGTACTCTCTTCTGTCCTCCTCTCTCTCCTCTATTATCAATTTGGATCTCAGTATTAATGGATCCCACATTTGGAATCATGCCTCTAAATGTAAAGAAAGTATAGCTAAAGGAGTGATATGGAAACTTGGAAATGGTAGGAAAGTAAAATTTTGGGAGGATCCCTAGCTTTTTGATAAACCTTTAATGGAACTCAATGAATGGGCCCCCCATGCTCCCTCCTATATTAGATCTTTTGGCTCCTTAGTTGCTGAGTACTGGGATGGTAATGAATGGCAGAACATTGAAAGTATCCACCCTAGCCTTTCTAAGCTCAAGATCCATCTATCTGCGATATGGTTGAATAATGAAGAGGACTCCCTTGTTTGGAAACATGATCCCAAAGGAACTTTATCTGTGTCTTCTATTTATTGTGTCCTTTCCCCCCCCCCCCCCCCCCCTCCTATTAACCCTTTTTGATCTAAAGCCTAGATTAAGGGTCTTACCCCCAAAATCAATTTTTTCTTCTTGACTATCCTCCAAAATAAGATCCTAACCCTTGACAACCTCAAAGGCAAAGGTTTTGCCCTCCCTAATAGATGTGTGTTGTGCCTTCAAGAGGAAGAGTTTGTGGACCACCTTGCTCTCCACTATTCCTTCTCAGCCTTTATTTGAGAAAGCTTCCTCAAGAGCTTTAGTATTGCTTGGGTGTTTCCTAATAACATCAGAGATATGTTCTCCTCCTGGAATATTCAATGGGCTAACCCTTTTTTGAGATGTTTGTGGCAGCTCTCTCTTCCTCACATCTTGTGGGGTCTATGGAAATAAAGAAATAACCAAATCTTCAGGGATGTCTCCCTCAATCAAGATATTGTGTTCTAGAAAATTCAATGGTCTATTCAGGAGAATATAGGGATCATTGAGGGTCCTTGTTACTCGAACAACCCACTGGATTCAAATATCTTAAGGGTATGGAATATGAAGATCACTGATGGTCCTAATCTCAACCACGATAAAAGCCTTGAAGCTAAATGGCAAACCCCTCCTCAAGGTTGCCTCAAAGTTAATTTTGACGGTGTTGCCAAAGGTAACCCAGGTCCTTTAGGGTGTGGAGCTATTCTTAGAGATCATAGAGGAATTTGTAAGGAAATGGTTGTTGTCCTTATTGGAACCCAAACCAACCATAAAGTTGAAGCAATGGCTGCTCTTCAAGGCATCATCCTAGCCAAAAAATGGAAATGCACCTATCTATGGATAGAAGGGGATTCAAATAATATAATAAAGTGCCTTAATGGGACTTCAAAACCTTATTGGTCGATTCACAACATAATCACCTCTACTATTGACATTATTAGCACCTTTAAAAAATGCCATATCTCCCACATCTACCGAGAGGCTAATGGCTCTGCTGACTAGGTTGCCAATGCAGTGGTTAAAAGTGAGGCAATTACCACGTGGACGGGTGAATGCAGACTCCCCAAAGATGTCAGACAAATCATTAGTAATGAGTGATATAGAAGTACTCCAAAGGCTCTTGATGGACAGGATAATTATGAAAGGTAATGAAGTGAGTACTTCAAGCTATTTTAATAATGAGAAAATTACTCATTACAACATCAATACCATAAACTCTCATGCTTTCTGGGTAATTGTTATAGCTCTGAAAAGCTCTTAGTTTAATCAGCTCTATAAGTTTCAAAATTTGGTTGTGAGTAGAGACAACATGGGCGGAAATAGGAGGCGATATGAACTAAGTAGTTGTAAAGAATGGAAATAGAAGGAAGAGGTTTGGGGTATTCTGCAGCAAGGTGGTCTATCGAACTTCATGGAAAGACTCCACGACCGAGATGGTATGGTAACCAGTCTTTTCTGCAAGAACTGGAAGAAGGGCATGCTAAAAATGGGCGATCAAATGGTTGAAATCAATGAAGATTTAATTGCTCAAGCCACGAGCCTTACCAGGGAAGGGTGCAACTTCTACAGAGATAAGAAGGTTAGTAGGGAAGCTATTGAAAGGTACCTGATAACTGAGAAAGAGAAAAAATGACTGGTAAAGTTGAGCAAAACCTACTACCCGCCTAGGGCTTTTGCCAAACCCTGGCAGGAGATTCTCTTTGTTTTAATGCGATATATCAATCTAGATGGTAGGTTTACGAATGTTTATGGGTATCACTTTGTTCCGTTAAATCACTTTAGGCACAATGATAAGGTTAATTTCCCTTATTTCCTGTTGTGTTCGATGAATGCATCCCTTAAGGCTTACAAAGAGAATCCCCTAGGTGATATTGCTATGCACCAAGGCCTAATGGTCCTAATTTATGACCATTTAAAGGCCACTCAAATTGCTCGGATGCAGCCCTCTGTGGATTCTGAGGAAGAGATGTTTGATTCTACCTTTTTTGAGGAGGAGGAATCTGATAGTGACTCTTCATCTGACACAGAGGATAGTTTTGATGACTCGGAGTATGAAAGTGGGAAGAAGAGGAAATACAGAAAAACAAGACCCTCTTCATCCAAGGGCAAAAAGCCTCAAAGCAAACCCTTGATCAGCATCTCTTTGGAAGGGGAGGACTCGAATGATTCTAAGAAGGAGAACCCTAAAGGGTTGCTGAAGAAGAAAACAAAAATCCACACCTAGACCCAGAAAAAGCACAAGAAAAAAGAGGAGACTGGTAAGGAACCAGAAGCCAACAAGCAAGCAAAGACCCTAGAAGCTGAGCACAGCCTGGAAAAGGAGACTATGGAAGAGACTCTCAGGTTTACCGACACAATTTCTGCCCTCCACATCCCCAAAGAAGAATAGGTTACCCCTGGAAAAGTTGCTCCCTCATTTGGCCCTCCTCCCGAGGGCTTGCATGGTTTCATGGAAACAATGGAATGGCTCATTAATGGTTACAAGAAAGCCGTGGATGAATACAAGAAACTCTGTAACAGAGTCTTGATTTTGGAAACCATTAATATAGGGGAGGGGAACACAATGGCCGACTATATTGAGGACCTGAAAACACCATTGCCAAAGTCGAAGACATTGGAGATGCTTTCAACCCTAGGTTTGAGAAGATTGAAAAGGAGATGCTGGACAGAAAAAGCCTTGCAGACACTAGCGAAAAAACCCTCTTAGACACTGTTACCAAAGTTGATAAAATTGAGGAGTGCCTGAAGAGCATTGCTGAACAGAGCCTAAGTATCTTGAAGATCTCAGCCAACAACACCCACACCCTCATCAGCAAGATGGATGATGAAAAGGAAATCCAAGACTTAGAACTGGAAGCTAAAGGAACAGGGGAAGCTCAAGGTCCCAGAACCTGCACCAGAGGCAAGAGGAAGGATAAGAAACCAAACAAGGATCTGGAAGACCTGAAAGCTGTCGGGGCCACCTATGATGAGATGGTGACAAAGGCGGAGGATCTGCTAAAGAAAATTATTGTGTAACGCCTTCCCTGTTTGTTTGCTATTTTTTTGTTAAGTTGTTCTTTCTGTTCACTGGTCTTTTGGCCAGTCTTTATGTTTGTGGTCTCTTTTGTACTATTCTTCTCGGTGCTTTTTCTCTAGCTATGATGTAAAGGTTTCGGGTCCTGAAAACCTATTTTTTAATTAATCAAAACATTCTGGTTTTGTTTTTAGCTAAAAGCATAATGCAGATTTGAAAATACTCAAGTTTTCAAAAGAAAATTATAAAATGTAACTCACGTATCTATCTACACTAGCTAGTAAGAAGTATGCAAAAGTAAAGTTATTTCCTTGTTTTTTTTAAACTGAAAATTGTTTAACTTTTTTCAAACTAAATTTTCTTTCTTCATTCAATAAAAATGATAAATTTAAGAAAGAAAAAACTCTTTTCTTAAATAGGGAATATAAATTATACATCTAACTTGCAGTTTTTCTCTTAATAAAATAATACATCTACAACTATTTTATAGATTAATAAATGATTTTGCTCAAACACAAACTGAACTTTACAACAACAAATAGAAAATGATACTTAAATACTTCTTTCCTTTTGATAAATCAAAAAATTTTATATTCTTTATTTCCTTTCTTTCAATAAGGAATTACAACAAAAATAGAAATACATTTTCAACCTCTCTTTCATACTAATGAATAAAATAACTAAAGGAAGTTTTACACTCTTTTCCTTTGAATATAATGAGTACAGGGAATACATTGACTTTTTCCTCTTTTCAACTTTTCCAGATTACAACTAAATACAATAGGAGAAGATAAATCTTAAATGAACAATGAGGTGCACTTGCAAACACATTTTAACAGCCACTTTAAAAAACTTGTTTTTCTCCATCTTCTAACAAGTTGCAAACCTGCAAGTAAATGAAGCTTTGGTTGTGACCATGGAGGCTCACCTCCCAACCTAGGCCTACAAGAGGCCAACCTCGAGCTAGGAGAACTAAGAACCAATCAGGATACACACATACTAAATACATAAATACAAAATACATCTTTTACAAGGAAAACATTTCAACAATAACTCTCAAGCCAAGGCTTGCACATAGTCACCAAGTGACTTAAAACAAGGGGTGAAGGTGGACCAAATATCAAAAGGGAGAACTACACTAACCATTGATAACTGAATGCCTTCACAAGGCTAAAAATAACCATCCACTTGGTCTCTCACATGATCAAAAATAATCCTTATGATCCCCAAAGGCTTTAAGCCAAAACTCCCCTTATGACCCCCAATTTTATACAAAAATAACAGCAGCAAGGATCCCATAATCCTTTTTTATCCCTCTCTTCCTAGAAGAGAGACTCTACACCTTTAGACTATCCTAAGAACCCTCCACCCCAAAACTACTCTTCCCTCCCAAGGGTGAGTGTAGTCTTGAGTCCCATGTACATACAAACAAGGAAATTCAAAAGAAATCAACTAAAACACATTTGTAGAAAACATAGTCCAAAGACATAGATTTACATTCAACACAAACAAAATTAGATTTTATAGACAACAACATGAATGCAACTAATGCTATGGAAGGAATAACACCAACCTTTACTCTAGCTAGGGTATGTATGTTGTAGAAGAGATACCCAATTCTCTTACAATCTCCTTACTTAGCCCACTCAAACTTGTCTCCAAGATTGGAGAGTGGGTGATCAAAATCCTAAGTGTGAAAATATCTCCTATGCAGGCTCTTCACACACTTTCCAACTTCCTTGGAAAGGATGAGAGATCCCATAGGTTGGTCTTCCCAACCTCTTACGTGGTTTCTAGAAATGGAAATTGAAAAAGTGGTTGTAAGATGGGGAAGTGCACCTAATCACCAAAATGGAAGGTTGTCTTCCCAATGGCCAATCTTCTAAAAGTGACCTAAACTCAACCATGGAGTTAGTCTGACCCCCCAAAAACCCACCTAAAGTTTACCTACGGGTCAAACTTTATTTGACCAAACCAAAGGCTCCCTAACCAAGAGGTCTTTTGGGGATAATACAAGATATTTGAAAATTCATAGGGTTTCACAATTTCCCTCCTAAGGACATATCATTTTCTAGCTCACAACACATCACAAGTATCAAGTGACACCATAAAATACACTTGGCATGTCCTTTTTAGGAATTAACAAAATTAACAAATACAAATTAAAACATACATTCAAGCATTCACTTTTATAAATTTAAACACATTACATACAAGGTATTGTATCTCCAAATCGACAACCCTTGGCTTTATTATCGCACATAGGTTTGGTCTTAGTTCTCCGTATAATTTCCATGGTCACATGGATTAATTTCTTGCACATCTAATTTCAAACATTAGTAGTCCAAATCCACATGCATATATAAATATATGAAAGAAAATACAAATTAGACACATAGTATTCAATTCACAACATCTCACAATTTAGTCCAAATCAAAGTTCAACATAATTAGAACTCAATTACTCTTCCCTAAAAAATCCATAAATAACCAATTTCTCAATTGCATCATCTTAGAAATCATATAAGGAAATCATCCATAAGGCATACATAAATGAATCACTACATCCTCAACCTCTATACTGAAATCAATCATATTTTGGAATGCATCTTATCCTCTAGTCTCATGGAGATCATATGCCAAAAGCCTCATTACCATAATGTATCAAGGTTCTATCTTGATGGATAGATCCTTAAAAGAGATGAAAGTTATTATTATGATGGGTTCAAGATAAGACCCCAAACCCTTACAGATATATAATACAAAGACAAATTATTGTAAGACAGTTCAGATAACCAGAAGACAACTGAGAGGGGGAGGGGTGAATCAGTTGTCACAGATTATCAGAAGCATTAGCAATTTAAACTTTAATACCGAAACCCAAAACAATAATACTGGAATAGCAGTTAATCCAATTAAGCATAAACAATAATCACAGAATAAAAGCCATCCACACAACACCAAGATTTGTACGTGGAAAACCCGATAAAGGGAAAAACCATTGTGGGAAGCCTACCCACAGTTATATAATACTTTTGTAGTATGTAGGTGAGTTACAATGAAGGGGCTTGTACTTACTGGAAGGCCAACAACCTAGAGAACACTACTCATCACAAAAGGAGCCTCACTAACTACATATAAATCCAGACTACAATTTGGAGAAGTGTTGAACTGCAACAGATAGCATCTTCTATTCCAAGGTATAGTTCTGGTTAAGCTCAATACTAGAGGACTAAATCCTCTTACACAAACCCAATTCGATCTCCAATCATCAACCAACTCCTTTGCCAGAATGATATTACATTATTCGCACATTACACTCCTTGACCATGACCTCTTACATTAACCATGATGATCTACAATGAGATCTTATATTTTTTTATACAAACCCTCGACCATAAACAATCAGGTCGGTCATCAGACAATAAACCAATTACATGATTACAAACCATGTCAGCCTTAGACCAAAATAAATAATATCCAACACATAAGACATCCCAAAAATAAAACAATAGGTCATATCCTCACGTGATATTAATGTGGGTTCATAACCTAGATCAACCGGGACCAAGTATAGGTCCACACACTTCAGCAATGATCTCCAAATGCCAAGTCTTGATCATGATCACCAATAACATCCTAAAACTTCATCAGAAGCTGCACCAACATCACTTATGCAATTCATCAAAGATCTCCACCAAAAGCTCTGCCGGTGAAACCCTCGTCGAAACCAGAAACCAATCTTCTAAGCAAGTAGGATAGCATCAAATCACCAGACCAATACCAACCGATCAAGTATGAGTATAAGCATTATGAACAAGCCAATTCCATCACTAGATTATATCAGAGTCTACCAAATCATGCTAGATCCAAGTTAACCAGAAACCACTCAACCTACTAGAACCAAAAGCATGCCAGTAAAGCATCCAAAAAGATAGTGTTGATATCAATGACAAAATATCAATTCAACACATAATCAATTCCACCAAATGGCCAACAATCTCCCCCTTTGGCATTGATGGCAATACTTGATTTGAAAAACATCTAAGTACCAGGAAATGCCAAACAAGTCTCCCCCTATGGAAGAAAGTCAACAATCTCTTGCATATAACTCTAAATATCAATAACTCTCCTCCTTTTATATTTACTTTTTCACATCACTATCTCTCCCCCTTTGACATCAAAGCTAACTACTCCCCCTGAGCAGTAGAATCCCATAATAGTGCTAAAATAAATAGTATCTTTGATAATGCATGTCAGACTGATGCCAAAACACATCAATCAAGTCTCTATCGGAGGGGCAGAAACCCCCAATATGTCTCTCAGGTACTCAAATGATTCCTTGGATAAAGGTTTAGTGAAAATATTTGCAATCTGTTCTTTAGTGTTCACATAAATCAGTCTAACTTGATTTGCTTCCACCTTCTCCTTCAAAAAGTTATACTTGATAGATATGTGCTTTGTCTTAGAATGAAATACCAAATTCTTTGATATATCATCAGCAATAGAGTTTTCATAGTGAATAACTTCTAATGCATCACAATCCACCTTTATATCCTTCAACATTTGCTTCATCCATAAAACTTGTGTACAGTTAGTAGCAGCATCAACATACTTAGCTTCAGCAGTAGATAAAGAAGTACATGATTGTTTCTTGTTGATTCATGAAACCAACTTCTTTCCAAGAAAGAAAGCTCCACCGGAAGTACTTTTTCGGTCATCATCTCCAGCCCAGTCAGCATCTTTATATGAACATAAAGTAAAGTTATCATCCTTAGGGTACCATAAGCCATATTCCTATGTACCTTGCAAGTATCTAAAAATCCTTTTCACCATCATCTCATGATTTTCTCTAGGATCACTTTGAAATCTTGAAACAATATAAAGAACATTCATAATGTCAGGCCTAGTTTGAGTCAAATAAAGTAGACCTCCAATCATATATTTGTATCTTGTAGGATTTACCGGTGCAGAAACATCTTTTCTTGTCAATTTGTCACTTGTAACCATAGGTATACTTACCAGTTTAGAATCTCCCATACCAAATTTGTTCAACAATTCCTTAGTATATTTAGTTTGACAGATAAAAATTCCTTTGTTACTCTTAGTAATTTGCAAACCTAAGAAAAAATTCATCTCACCAATCATAGACATCTCAAGTTACTTCTCCATATTCTTAGAAAAATGTATGCATAATTTATCTTCACCTCCAAAAATAATATCATCAACAAATACTTCAACAATCGGTATATCATCATCAGTGATTTTATAATATAAATTACAGTCAGCACTGCCCTTAGTAAAACCTTGTTTCAAAAGATATTTATCCAACCTTGCATACCAAGATCTAGGTGCTTGTTTCAATCCATATAAAGCTTTCCTTAGCTTCAATCCTAGCTACCAGTGCAAAAGTTTCTCCATAATCAATTCCTTCCTTCTGAGAATATCCTTTACAAAGCAATCTAGCCTTATTCCTTATAACTTGACCATCCTCATTCAATTTATTCCTATAAACCCATTTAGTTCCAATGACTTTTTTTTTTACGTCGGGGAACCAAAGTCCATGTGTTATTTTTCTCAATCTAATCTAATTCTTCTTCCATAGCTTTTAACCAAAATTCATCTTTACATGCCTCAATTACTGATACCAGTTCAACTTGTGAAATTAAACATGCCTCACTAGTTGCCAGTCTTCTTCTTGTCATCACTCCATTTCTCTTATCCCCAATGATTTGATCTTTAGAATGATTCAATCTTACATACCTAGGAGTCTTCTAACTCTCTATTCCTCTTCCCTGTTCTTCAGTTACTTTACAATTCTCTGATGTTGCCGGAGTAACTAGTTCAACTCTTTGTTCTGGTAAAGGTGGTACCGGTTCAGATATAATCATGTCCACTGTCGGTTCCTTCTCATAAACTTTGATTTGACTTTTGCTCAGCTCATCTACTTTGACATTAGCACTCTCCACAATTCTCTGCAATCTCTTTTTATAGCATATATATGCTTTGCTTTCACTAGAATAACCAAGAAATATGCCTTCATCACATCTAGGATCAAATTACCCAATAGTATCATCTCTCTTGATATAGCATTTACTACCAAAAATTCTAAATACTTAACTATAGGTATATTTCCAAACCATAATTCATAAGGTGTCTTACCGATTTCTCCTTTGATATGTACTCTGTTGAATGTATAAACCGTTGTACTCACTGCTTCTCTCCAATAGATATGAAGTAGATTAGCTTCCATCATTAATGTTCTAGCAACATCCAAGATAGTTCTATTTTTCCTTTCCACAACTCCATTCTACTGAGGTGTCTGGGGAGCAAAAAATTGTCTTCTTATACCATGCTTGTCACAAAAGTTGTTAAACTCACCGGATGTGAAGTCTCCACCATGATCTGATCTCAAACATTTAATCTTCAATCATGTCTCATTTTCCACTTTAGCCTTAAAGATTTTAAACTTTTCAAATTCTTCATATTTTTCTCTCAAAAAAGTAACCCACATCATTCTAGAATAATCATCAATGATTAACATGAAATATCTATCACCATGAAAACTTTTAACTCTAGTAGGGCCACACAAATCAATATAAATAAGATCAAGAACATCATTTAATTTATCTTGTATACTCCTAAAAGAGATTCTAACCTGTTTACCCATTTGACATTTTTTACATACCGGATTATAGGGCTTCATAATCTTAGGTATATCTCTAACAGCCTTAGTTGAACTGATATTCACAATGCAATCAAAATTTACATGACATAGCCTTTTATGCCATAGCCAACTTTCATCAATCTGTGTAATCAAACATGTCTTCTCACTAGAGTTTAAATGAAATATATTACCTTTTGTCTATGTACTGGTTGCAATCTCCAAGCCAAATCTGTTAATGATTTTGCATTTTCCATCCTTGAACTGTAATTGAAATCCTTTGTCTACCAATTATCCTACACTCAAAAGATTATGCTTCAAACCTTCAACATAATAAACATTGTCAGTATTGTTCTTACCATCCAATGATATAGTTCATTTTCCTTTGATCATACATTCCTTGTCATCTCCAAATCTAACTAGTCCACCATCAAATTCTTGAAAAGATAGAAACTTCTCTTTATTTCCAGTCATATGATGTGAACAACCACTATCAATTACCCATTCATCCTTATGCTCAATTTTAGCAGCAAGTGCTTTCTCCTCAGGTACATTCTCTTCTAGTTTTGGATCATCTTCCTTGATAGCCAAGAATACCCATTCTTTCCCATTATCGGATCCACTAGTAGAGTCTTCTGTCGGTTCATCATCTGAATCAGTAATGCCTTCCTCATCCACTATGTAGCATGATTTGTCTCTATTTTTCTTGAATCTATACTTCTTCTGATATCTAGGGTTAGGCTTAAATGATCTTTTAACTATTTCTTCAAATCTTGAATTTCTTTCAAGATATCTAGATGCAAAATGACCAATCTTATTACATGCAAAACATTTAAAAGGTGTTTTCCCTTCATACTTACTTCCTACTGGTCCTTTCGGTACTCTTCTAGCAAATAGTGCTTCAAGTTTCTCAAACTCGTCATCTTCTCTCTTCATATCTTCTAATTCTTTTACATATAAAGCTTTCAATTCTTGCTTACCAGATGTAGATGTAGATGCATGAAAATCAGGTTCAGTCTTCATAGCTCCAAAAGGTCCAAACTCCTCAAGCTCAAAAGTAGATAGTTTCCCAACCAAATTATCTCTGTTGACAGATGTATTAGCCATTTTTCTTAACTCATTGATAGTAGTAGCCTTCATTCTGTAAGCCAGTGGTAGGGCTCTCCGGACTTTAGAAACAATTTCATCTTCACTTAGAGCTCTAGTACAACATTGAATTCCCATAACAATCTCATTTACCCTTTCCATGAATGCAGTAATACTTTCATCTTCTTCCATCTTTAGGTTTTCATATCTCACCCAGTAACCATCAAGTTTAGCAATCTTCACTATATGGTCACCTTCATTAAGAGTCTACAACTTATCCCATATAGCCTTTCCAGATGATTTGTCTGTTAATCCCATTATTTGTTGATCAGAAAGTGCACACAAGAGGGATTCTCTTGATCTACAATAATTCTCAAGTTCCTTGTCCAGGTTTGCTAGAGGAGGATTGTCAGATCCCGAATTAAAGGGCATGACACCATTCTGTTTGATCTCCCAAATCTCCTTGCCAAGACATATCAAATGAGTCTCCATTTGAATCTTCCATATTGTATAATGTGCTCCTTCAAGCCTCGGTATATCCCTTTGAAAGATAGCTCCAGAAGAACTAGATGAACTTGAACTGTTATTCACCATAGGATCTTCCTCAAGCAGTTAAGCTTTTTGCAAAGAGGACCAAAGCTATGATACCAATTGTTAGATAGTTCAGATAACTGGAAGACAATTAAGAGGGGGTGAATCAGTTGTCACAGATTACTAGAAGCATTAGCAATTTAAACTTTAATATTAGAATAGCAGTTAATCTAATTAAGAATAAACAATAATCATAGAATAAAAGCCATCCACACAACACCAAGATTCATATGTGGAAAACCTGATAAAGGGAAAAACCATGATGGGAAGCCTACCCATAGTAAGATAATAATTTTGTAGTAAGTATGTGAATTACAATGAAGAGGCTTGCACTTGCAGGAAGGCCAACATCCTAGAGCACACTGCTCATCACAAAAGGAGCCTCACTGACTACATATAAATCTAAACTACAATTCAGATAAGTGTTGAACTATGAAAGATAGCATCTCCTATGCTAGAGTACAGCTCTAGTTAAGCTCAATACCAGAGGAATAAATCCTCTTACACAAACCCAATTCAATCTCCAATGATCGACCAACTCCTTTTCCAGAATGATATTACATTATTCGCACATTACATTCCTTGACCATGACCTCTTGCATTAACCATGATGATCTACAATGAGATCTTACATTTATTTATACACACCCTCAACCATAAACAATCAGGTCATTCATCAAACAATAAACCAATTACATAATTACAAACCATGTTAGCCTTAGACCAAAACAAATAATATCCAACACATAAAACATCCCAAAAATACAACAATAGGTCCTATCCACATGTTACATTAATGTCGGTCCATAACCTAGATCAATCGGGACCAAGTATAGGTCCACATGCTTCAGCAATGATCTCCAAACACCAAGTCTCGAACATGATCACCAATAGCATCCTGAAACTCCATCAGAAGCTGCACCAATATCACTTATGTAGTTCATCAAAGATCTCCACCAAAAGCTCTGCTGGTGAAACCCTCGTCAGAACCAAAAACCAATCATCTAAGCAAGCAGGATAGCATCCAATCACCAAACCAGAACCATCTGATCAAGTATGAGTATAAGCATTATGATAAAACCAATTCCATCACCAAATTATATCAAAGTCTACCAAATCATGTCGGATCCAAGTTAACCAGAAACCACTCAACCTACCAGAACCAGAAGGGTGTCAGTAAAGCATCCAAACAGATAGTGTTGACATCAATGCAACACATAATCAATTCCACCAAATGGCCAACAATTACATCTAACCATCCACAAGGAGGTCATAATTCACTCATTAGCCATCCAACACAGTCCGTCATAATAAAGCAAGGCATCTTAACATAGTGTTTCCAACCATCCATGAAGGTTATTAATAAAGTCAAATATGGTCAAACAAGGTTAACCGGGGTTTGATCAGGGAGGGGTGCTACATTCAATTAGTTAGTGTGTTCTATATGTTGATGATCATAGTTTGCAGATTAAAGGATTTATAGATAATTATCTATAGTCAATTCGGTGCAAGATTTAGAGGTCCTGAAGATTTGATTGAGTTATGAGTAGAATGTTGTGGCCAGTTTTTCTGTTGTTCAATATTGCCAGTGTTCAACATTTTGATATACATTTCTGTGCATTGTAATATCTTATTTTGCAGATTTGGAATTATGTTTGGGACATTGATGTGTGTCCTCAATTCATATGGTTCATGGTTTGGAGCTCTGCAAGTGAATCTTTTAGGTTGACAGTTAGTTTAGTTAATGATCTTGAGATCCACTATGATGATAACGATGATTCTAGTAATTTGAGTTGGTGTATATGTTGTTGTGGTAATCCATGATGTTTGTGGATGTTTCTAGATCATGTGCTATTCATGTTGGTGGTATGCATTGATTCGTGAGTGCGTTATTGATGATTTTCTTTGGTTTGGTGGTGTTCTTCAAGTTCTTGGCCGACATGATGCTTGTAGCATGTTGCAGATGTTTGATGTTTAATTCTTGGAGGTGTTTCATAGTCGAGGTGGTGATTTAGGTCCATGTTATATCTTAGCCGACATTTTTTTGGTTTGCATGTGATACTGTTGTGTATATGGTTATATTTTTGTAATTAGGTGATATGTGTTGAGCCAACCTTGATGATATTGATCCAAGTTTGATGTCATATATAAATAAATGTAATAATCATTGTGAGATGTGTGTGTAGAGTGTGTGAATAATGTATTAATCATTTGGAAGTAGAGAAGAAGTGTGAGAATGGGATGAAATTTATGTGCTTAACCAGAACTGTAACTAGGCATTGAGGATTTTATTTCTTAGTTCATGATTTTCTGATAGTGATCTAAATCTATTTGTATGGTTGTGAGCCTTCCCAGGTTTGTTTCCCTTTGTTATTTTTGAGCAGTGAGCTCTAGGCAGTGTGTCTGAATGCATGTGCATTCACCATTGTAATTTTTCATATACTTCTAATAAGGTATCATCATATTGTAGGTAGGTTCCCACTGTGGTTTTCTCCTTGACTGGGTTTTCCACGTCAAAAATCTTGGTGTTATGTGTGTTCATGTTGTATTGTTGATTTATGCTTTCACTGCTAATTATCAGATCTGAGATTAAAGTAAGTTGCTGCAAGTTTTGGTGACAACTAATTCACCCCCCTCCCTCTCAATTGTCTACCCTATTTTCATCAATGTACATAATAGTGTGGATTTAATTGTGTCAAAATCTATGTCCACTTAGATATAGCTTGTACATAATTAGATTAGTTTGTTTTAGGATTAATTTTGTTTTCATTTTCTTGTTTTGTTTTTTTGTTTAGTTTTCTTTGTTTCTAGTTTTCTTGTTGTTCTCTAGCCACTCTTTGCTTTGTTTTATTTTTCTAGAGGTCTTTAATTTTTTGGAATGTCTAAATGAGGTAAAGCTTGTAACTTCATAACAGTAAAAAAAATTATTTTTAAAAATAATAGTAAATTATAGTATAGGTTTATAATTTTCATTGAATTTACTTGGTTTGATATGCCCCATGAATTTGTGTTTAGCAAGGGTTTGCATTAAATATGGAGAGGAATCACATATACTTCTTTGAATTTATTGGGAGGCTAGTGGATTCTTGTATTAAGTGAAAAATCTAAAGGTTTCCTTTCCTACCACTACAATTCCCAACCTAATAGCAGACTTCATTGCCTGCAAGTTGAAAAAAAAAAGTTATATAGAAAAAAAATTAAATATTTTAGGGTCATAAATTGTACACCCTTCCAGTTCCACACTTAGGTTAGCACCTACCTTAGTGTGTCCCATTGCATTTTGCATTTTCAAAGTTCCTTTAAGCATTTAATTATTAATTCAATAAAATCTAAAATCCTCTCTCATCAATTCACATATTATAAAATTGGGTCCTTAACCCTAAGTTGGCCCCTTTTTATTTCATTTCAATTAATCCTGATAAAGTCCTAATTTTGACCTTCAAGGTGCATTTCGCATATCTAAACACCTTGAATTGAGCCACCGAGCTGGATTTGACTTTGTAATCATGGTATTTTGCATTCCTAGAAATTTGGAAAAAAAGTCAGCCAAATTGTAGCAACCAACACATCGGTCCCAATTTTTTCTCCCCAAATTTTGGGAGCTTAATTTAGTAGTATTATAATGTTCAAATCCCACTTTGTGTGAAATTTCATCAATTCTAGGTTAGCCTATGATCAAAAATAAAGTTAGGGTTTCATATATAACCTTTTCTTTCCTCATTTGAAGTATCCACAATAAAGGCAATTGAAGGAGACTCTTTATGAAGTAAAAGTACTGGTTTTATGTGAAGTCCTCAATCAACAAATTCATCATTCATCAATTATTCATCAACATTTTTCAACATCCATGGAAGCTTAGGAGAGAGTAATAAGAAGATCACCAACTGTTGATTGGCTTGTACCTCTCCCTTAGGGGTTTCATGTTATTGTCATATCTCTATTTGATTTTTTAGATATACACGTCATTCATTTTAAAATTTACATTATTGTTTTAGATCCATATTGCATTTGTGATTTGAAGCATTTACATTATTTTCATTTAGGGTTTTTTACTTCAAACATAGGGTGGAACTCTGGTTTGAATCTTAGCTCATAGGATCTTACAAACACATAAGATTCTAGGGCACACACACTTTTCAATACATTATTGGCTATTTGTGGAGGTGGAAATCAGAAAAACAAGGGGTTTGACTAAGGAAAAACCCTATATAGCCACAAAAACATAGTTTTCCAACTTGCAGGCACAGGTACATTTTTTCATAGAAGAGGGCAATTTTTGAGAGATCTCATCATATTGTCACAAACCCATTTGCATAATTTGGCCCTAGACCCCTGGGACTAGAGTGCCTGCTTCCCCAGTCCTCCTTAGTAGGTGCATAATTTGGCCATTTTGATCCAGAGCACTTCAATCTGCAGATTTCCAATTTCTGGCTCAATACAGTCTTTAGAACCAGAGCACCCTAGTCCTACCAATTCAGGCTCAGATTTCAGTATCAGGTGCACATCATAATTCCCCTCTCAAACCTATACTTTGTGTCTCAATTTCACTTTTGTATTAGTTTGTTATTTACTATTATTCTAGTTGTTCTCATTACTCGTACTATCTTAGTTTATTTGCATCTTTCATTTGACTCATTCCTCTTTCATAATAGCAAAGGAATAGAAACCCTAAAAATATTCCTTGACTTCCTTTCACAAGCATTAGTCAAAGTGAATCACTTTCTTAGGATCTTTCAAATTCCAATGCATGGATAAAAGTGGGATTGGTTCTTAAACTACCTGATCCCATTTTTCACCATCACAAATATCAAATGAGAAAATTCAACTCTTTAGGTTATCCAGATATCTCTATCGGGCTATAGATGCCTAACTGGCAGTAGAGATATGTTTGGGGGAATAATGGAGATAATATTATTGGAGTTATGGATCTTTCACTGATAGCAAGGCTCTATCCAAGGTTGGCTTAGAAGGTTACCCAAATTATGTAGCATAATACAAGTAATGCTATGTTTTCTATTTTTTTCAAAGAAGGGAATGGAATACATGCACACACGTGGATTCCTTTGAAATATTCTTATATCTTTCTTGAGTATATTATTTTGTGAATGGCTTGATAACATATTTTTTTTTTTATAAAAAACTAAAAGTTCTATACTTTAGTTTTATTTGATTTCCTAAACTTTTGAAATTTTAGTTTATTTTGTTGGTTGCAAGTTCTTGTGTCTTACACAACACACCCCATTATTCTCTTAACAAAATAAGGACCCCCTTTTTCAACTTGAATAATATCTTGTCTTGTGGTGCTCAAAAATATCACCAAGTCCCTAGGTCCCAAATCCATATACGTCAACAGTAAATAAATAAATAAATAATTTAAATAAAGCCAAGAATTAAAATTAAAATCATAAATATAAAAAATATTAAAAAATGAGGAAGTTAGAATTAAAAATTGAGCAGAGCTCTAAGGGAGCTAATTGTTAGAATTGTATAGAAATTCACTAAGTTATCTAAAATCCTTGGGAAGATTAGACTAAGTTTGGAAATTGAGTTGTAGTGCCTCTCCCTAAGCCTTCCAACTCTTTTGAATAACAATAGATCTCTCTCATATAACGTAGTATACTTAATGATGATTTGATGATATTTTATGATGTACTAACCCTATTTCATGATGTGAGATTAATTATGATATTGCTTGGTTGTCTGCGAGTGTCTTGTATTGTCTTTGTGATGGGGATGATGTCACATCACTCATTGCGAGAGGGATATGCCATTGCGAATCTCTATCACTTGTCTGTATTATATATTGTATATGTTGTATCCTGGCTATGTAGATACAATATTTGTAGGTGTCAAACATTGACTCCACCTAGCTTCATAGGTTTGAGCATGTCTTATCCCAATGGCAATTTGATCGGAGATGACATGAAAACCCATTCTACACTCTAGATTTAAGATTGATTGCCCTTGTCAGTCTTTGTGTGAGTTGTTGTTCAGTGTCGAGTGATCTCTTGAGTTGCCCTTTGTTATCTTGTGTGGCGTATTGTGTTTATTATTTGATTTAGTTATTATTAATTAATTAATTGATTTATATAGTTTAATAATGTTAAATTAAATTAATAAGACTTATAGAGTTTAGAATAATAAAATAAATATATGGTTGGTAATAATATTTAATATTATTGAGGGAGTAATATTGGATTATATTGGATAAATGCTTTTATATCATTAGATAATTATTATCCATAATTTAATTAATTGACCATTATCATTAAATTGTAATATTAAGGCTCATATATTTAATTATTTATATAGCCTTTTATTATTTGTTGTGGCTTTAATCTATTTATAGCCCTTGGTTTATTATATTTATTTATTGTTCTTTATAGTTAATTGTGCCCATGAGTATTATTGGTTGACTTATTATTTACATTCTTGGGTTGATTAAATATATATTATCCTACCTACCATGTATTATCCTACCTACCATATATTATCCTACTTTTTTTTTTTTTTTTGTGAATTTAGAATTGGATTGCTTGGAGGAATTTGGATTGTGAGCTTGTTGAATTCTTTCTTCATCAATTCTTCAATTCAACTTTTACCAGGTCAGAGGATTTCTTCTCTTGCATTTTTGGTATGGAAAGATTGTTTGTGCCGTGTTTTCTCGAGAAATTTTGGGAAAGAAATAATTTATATAGTTTTATAGTTTGATTATGAAATTATTATATAGTTCAACTATAGTCTGGGGGAAAATTATTTGTCTCCAATTGTTTTCCATCATTGTATATGGTCAGCTTTGTTCTCTATGATCTGGGACTCCTTGGCTCTCTGTGTGTTCTTTTTGTATGGGAATTGGGGATTTGGTGTTGATATGAGTTTTCCTCATTGATTTTTGGGAGTTCTGAGTCTTGTTTGGTTGCTTGTGAATACTCATGTCGGGTATTGCTGGGAGTATTACTCAGAAGCTTGTTTATCTATTTGTGTCTTGAATATTTATCCTTGAGCTTTAAAACCAAATTATTATGCTTAGTTTTGTAATTGCGTTCCTTGTTATATGGTTTTGGAAGCCTTATATTGATTTTTTGATTTTTGGTTATTGCCGTAAGTTTTATTTTTCCATCTATGCTTTCTGGGTAAATGAGCTATAGCTATGTATTTGCTAATTCATTTGTTAGATGCACGATTTCTTTCTGTGAATGTGTTATTCTTTGTCTCATATGCATTGTAGAATAATGTGAATGCTTTGAAACTTAGTATGTGTGCTAAAACTTTATGTAAAAGTGTTGCAGTAATTAATGAATGCACTACAGGAATTAATGAATGTGTTGCATGATGTTATAAATGAATGATTCTGGCTATTTCTTGTGTTTTGGTTATTTTTCCAAATTTTCAGAGTTTCAGATTGGATTTTCCAGGTTTTGTCAGATTGTGTTGAGGTCTGTCTAGAGGTTGAGTATGTTCCTGTGTGCTCTTGGAAGTTCAGAGTAGTGTTTTGATGCATTACTTGATCAATTGTATTATTGCAAGATGAGTAATCCCCTGCTATGTTAATGGTTATTTTCTCTATGATGTTATGTGTGTTGGCAATATGAAGGAATTGTTTATGTGTTGCATTGATGTTTTTTCACTGATGTCAACATTAGCTGTTATGATTGGTTACCGACAGACAGATTTTGGTAACCAGTAGAAAAACTAGTGTTACCGGCAGAAGGGACTATCAGTTGGATACTATCAACATGTTTGGTTTGATGTTTCCGGAGTATGTTTTGGTCAGTTGGTATTGACTTGATGGTCGGATGCTATCATACACTCTAGTAAGCCTATATTGGTAAGGGTTTAAGGTTTTACCGGTAGAGCTTTTACTAAGAATCTTTGACAGGATGCATAATTGGTGTTTGTGCGGCTTCTAGATGGAATTCAGGATGTAGAAGGTGAACCTTGATCATGCCTCATCTGATTGGAGACATCGCTTTGGCCTAGTGGACCCAAATTAGGTCTGGTACCTATCTAGGTTATGGACCGCTATCATGTAACGTGTTCTCTACACGTTACCAGGATGACTTATGGATTGGTTAATATTATTTTGGTCTAAAGCCGACATGGCATATCATTGTAATATGGATGTCTGTAATGATCTTATTGTAATATCTTTTAGGTGGCTGACCTAATTGGTTTAGGCCTTAGGGTTTTTATAAATTGATGTAAGATCTCATTGTAGATCATGGTCGTGGTCATGGAATAAAAATCATATGCGAAGGAGATTTGTTCGATCATAGGTGATCAAATTTGGTTTATGTAAGAGGTCAAAGGCCTCCAATATTGAGCTTAATTGGGACTGTAATCAAACATGATAGATGCTATCACTAGCAGTTTATTCTTCTAGATTGTTGTTTAATTATATTGAGCTAGTTATAACCTCTCTGTAGTCAGTGAGACTCCTTTGTAATGAGCAGTACACTCTAGGCAGTGTGCCTTCCTGCATGTGCACACCCCTTATTATATCACATACTTTCTGCAAAAGTATTATCTGACTATGGGTAGGCTTCCCACCATGGTTTTTCCCTTTACTGAGTTTTCCACGTACAAATCATGGTGTTATGTGGTATGCTTTCATTGTTTTAATTCTTCATTTCATTCCTAAGTTCTATTGCTTACCGGTATTTGTTTCTGCTATTCTGGTATTAAATGTTTATGTGCTCCAATTAAAGGTTATAAAGTGGTTTGCTTAATATAATTTGTTGACAACTAATTCACATCCCCCCCACTCTTAGTTGTCCATCAGTTATTCTAAAACTAATACTTTAAATCCACCGGCAACTATTTTTAGAAGAAAAATCCCTAAGCTTGATGGAACAAACTATGGGATATGAAAAATCTAAATGGATACTCATCTTAGATGTCTTAGAAAGGATATTTGGGAGATCACTGAGAAAGGATATACACCTTATGATCTGGCATCTGGCAATCCTGCTCTTGCAGACTTGGACAAAAATATTGAAAATGATTGCAGAGCTAGAGAAGCCCTCCTATGTGCACTCACTGATCAATAAATCATGGGATTGAGTGATAAATCATCTACAAAGGTTATGTGGGATAAATTTCAAACTCTAAATGAAGGTGACCATACTATCAAAATTGCTAAACTTGATGGTTACCAGGTAAGATATGAAAACTTGAAGATGGAAGATAATAAAAGAATTGCTACATTTATGGAAAGAGTAAATGAGATTGTCATGGGAATCGAATGTTGTGGAGGATCTTTGGGTGAAGATGAAATAGTTTCTAAAGTTTTGAGATCCCTACCATCATCTTACAAGATGAAGGCTACTGCAATTAATGAATTGAGAACAATGGCAAATACTTAGTTAACAGAGACATTCTGACTGGGAAATTATCTACTTTTGAGCTTGAAGAATTTGGACCCTCTGGAGCTGCAAAGTCTGAATCTTCTTTTCATGCATCATCATCTATCGTCAAAAGTGATTGGAAAGCCTTATATGCAAAATTATTGGAAGGTGTGAGGAAAGACGATGAAGAATTTGAGCAACTTGAAGCCTTATTTTATAGAAGAGTACCTATAGGAGTGTGAAGGAAAAGAACCTTTTAAATGTTTTGCATGTAATAAGATTGGTCACTTTGCATCTAGATGTCCTGAAAGGAATGCAAGATTTGAAGAAAGAGTTAAGAAATCATTTAAGCCTAATCAGAACAAATATAGATTCAAGAAAAACAAACTATGCTACATAGCAGATGAGGAAGGAGTAAGTGATGACTCGGAGGATGAACTGGCAAGAGACTCTGCTAGTGGATATGGAAATGAAAGGAATGGGTGTTCTATGCTTTAAAGGAAGATGAACCAGAACCGGCTATCAAGAATAAAGAAAAGGCTCTGGTAGAAAAAGTTGAAGACAAGGATGAATGGGTAATTGATAGTGGATGATCAAAGGTAGAGGTATTATTTCTTTGGATGGAAAACATAATACTAATAATGTCTATTATGTAGAAGATTTAAAGCATAATCTTTTAAGTGTTGTTCAATTGGTGGATTAGAGATTCCAAATTCAGTTCAAAGATAGAAAATGCAAAATCATTAACATAACTGGTTTGGAGATTGCAACCGGCACTCGGACTAGAGGTAATATCTTTCACTTGAACACTAGTAATAAGACATGTTTGATTGATCAAGAGTTGGTTATGGCATAAGAGGTTGTGTCATGTTGATTTTGATTGTATTGTTAAGATCGGTTCAACAAAGGCTGTTAGAGATATATCTAAGATTATAAAGCCTCATAATCCGGTATGTAAGGAATGTCAATTGGGAAAGCAAGTTAGAACTTCTTTTAAGAACATACATGATAAATCTAATGATGTGCTTGATTTGATTCATACTGACTTATGTGGTCCAGCAAGGACCAGAAGCTTTAAAGGTGATAGGTACTTCATGCTAATAATTGATGATTATTCTAGAATGATGGGGGTGACTTTTCTAAGGGAGAAGTCTGAACCTTTTGAGAAATTCAAGATCTTCAAAGAAAAGGTGGAAATGAAAATTGGATTGAAAATCAAATGTTTGAGATTAGATCAAGGTGGTGAGTTCACATCTCATGTATTTAACAATTATTGTGAGACAAATGGAATTAGGAGATGGTTATCTGCACCCCAGACTCCTCAGCAAAATGGATTAGTGGAAAGGAAGAATAGAACCATTTTAGATGCAGCAAGAACCATGATGATGGAAGCCAAATTGCCTCACATATACTGGATAGAAGTAGTGAGTACAACAATCTACACATTCAACAGAGTTCATATCAAAGGTGAAACTGGTAAGACTCCTTATGAATTATGGTTTGGACATACACCTACTGTTAAATATTTCAAAAATTTTAGAAGTAAATGTTATATCAAAAGGGATGATTCAATTGGGAAGTTTGATCCTAGGTGTGATAAAGGGATATTTCTTGGATATTCAATTCAGAGAAAAACATATAGATGTTATAACAAAAGATTGCAGAAAAATGTGCAGAGCGCAAATGTGAAAGTGGATGAGCAATATAGAGATCAATCTATATCATATGACAGAGAACTGGCTGTGGAAATGATCATAATTGAACTAGCAATGCCTCAACTAGTACAAGACACTGAGACAATTACACCGATACAATCAAAAAATTTAACTGTGACTGATGATCAGAGCAGTAAACTTGAAGTTCAAAAGACACCAAGGTATGTAAGGTTAAATCATTCTGAAGATCAAATTATTGGAGATAGGAACAAGGGAGTTATGAAAAGAAGAAGACTGGCAAATGAAGAGGTATGTCTTATTTCTCAAATTAAACTGGCATCTGTTATTGAAGCTTGTAAAGATAAACATTGGTTAAAGGATTTGGGAGATGAATTAGATTAGATAGAGAAGAATAAGACTTGGACTTTAGTTCCCTAGCCTAAAAGTAAGAATGTTATTGGAACTAAATGGATTTTTAGAAATAAACTAAATAAGGATGGTCAAGTTGTAAGAAACAAGGCTAGACTAGTTTCTAAAGGATATTCTCAAATGGAAGGAATTGATTATGGTGAGATATTTGCACCTGTAGCTAGAATTGAAGTTGTTAGACTATTTCTTGCCTACGCAACATACAAGAAATATAAGGTCTATCAAATGGATGTTAAATGTGCATTTTTGAATGGTGAACTTGAGGAAGAAATATACATTGAGTATCCTGATGGATTTTCACTAACATATGACAAAGATATGGTTTGTAGGTTAAGGAAAGCATTATATAGATTGAAACAAGCTCCTAGAGCTTGGTATGCATGGTTGGATAAATATCTTTTAAAGCTTGGTTTTACTAAAGGCAGTGCTAACAGTTATTTATATTACAAAATAATTGATGATGGTATTCTGATTATTGAAGTATTTGTTGATGATATCATTTTTGGAGGTGAAGATAAAATGTGTATGGAATTCTCTAATAATATGAAGAATGAATTTGAAATGTCTATGATTGGTGAGATGAGATTTTTCTAGGTTTGCAGATTACTCAAACTAACAAAGGCAATTTTATCTATCAAACTAAGTATATAAGGGAATTGTTGAAGAAGTTTGGTATGGATAATTCCAAACCGGTAAGTACTCCTATGGTGAGAAGTAAGAAATTATCTATCAAAGACGCATCTGCACTGGTAAATTCGACAAGGTATAAGTCTATGATTGGTGGCTTGTTATACCTAACTCAGACTAGACATGATATTATGAATGTAGTAAGTATATCAAAGTAATCCTAAAGAAAATCATGAATGTGTAGTAAAGAGGATATTCCGGTATTTGCAAGGAACAACAAAATATGGCTTATGGTATTCTAGAGACGATAACTTCACTTTATGTGCATATACAGATTCAAATTGGGCAAGAGATACTGATGATAGGAAGAGCACTTATGGTGGAGCTTTCTTTCTTGGAAAGAAATTGGTTTCATTGATCAGCAAAAAATAGTCATGCATTTCTTTATCTACTGTGGAAGCTGAATATGTTGCAGTAGCAACTAATTGCACTCAAGTCTTGTGGATGAAGCAAATCTTGAAGGATATCAAGGTAAATTGCAGTGAATTGGTAGTTATCTATTGTGATAACTCTGCAACTATTGACATATCTAAGAATCTAGTATTTCACTCTAAGACTAAGCACATTTTAATAAAATATAACTTTTTGAAGGAAAAGGTGAAAGAAAAGGAAGTCAAATTGGTTTATGTGAACACTAAAGATCAGATTGTAGATATATTCACTAAACCATTGTCTAAGGAATCATTTGAATATTTGAGAGACAGGTTAGGGGTATCTACCCCTCCAATAGAAACTTAACTGATGGAGCAGAGCATCAGCCCAGTATGCATCATCAGCTTTATCCTTTGCTTCGGATTGATGTAGTGGTGCTACTACTTAGGCGAAGTAGTTAGCTTTGAGATTCACATGATTGTGATATCAATGTCATATCTTTGGCATTGATGTCAAAGGGGGGGAGTTATATATGAAAAATAATGTCATAATATGTCATATGGGAGAGAGATTCAGATCAGTTTTAGATTGGATTGCACTCCTCAAGGGGAGTTGTTGGATTTTTCAGTTTTCCATTGTTATATCTTCTATGAGAAATGTTTGGCATTTCTTGGCACTTAGATGTTTTCTTTTTCACATCTAATGTTGTCATCAATGCCAAAGGGGGAGATTTTAGGCAATATGAAGGAATTGATTATGTGTTGCATTAATGTGTTGTCATTGATGTCAACACTAGTTGTTATGATCGGTTACTGACAGATAGATTTTGGTTTATCGGCAGAAGAACTAGTGTTACCGACAGAAGGGACTATCAGTTGGATACTATTGACATGTTTGGTTTGATGTTTCTGGAGTATGTTTTGGTCAGTTGGTATTGACTTGATGATCAGATTCTATCATACACTCTAGTAAGCCTATATCGGTAAGGGTTTAAGGTTTTATCGGCAGAGCTTTTACTGAGAATCTTTGACAGGATGCATAAGTGGTGTTGGTTTAGCTTCTAGATGAAATTCAGGATGCAGAAGGTGATCCTTGATCGTTCCTCGACTGATTGGAGACATCGCTTTGGCATGGTGGACCCAAATTAGGTCTGGTACCTATCTAGGTTATGGACCAGTATCATGTAACGTGTTCTCTACATGTTACCAGGATGCTTTATGGATTGGTTAATGTTGTTTTGGTCTAAAGCCGACATGGCATATCATTGTAATATGGATGTATGTAATGATCTTGATGCTCTGTGAAATGGACAAGGTTAGCAAATGACAAACAACACAAGACACAAGAAAATTGTTAGTGTTAGTCAATCAAAAACTAATCTAAATAGGCATATCAAAAGAGATACTAAAATCATGCTAATATATCTAACAAATGAAACAAAGATAATAAGGCATCTCCAAATGCCTCTTAGCATGCTCTTAGCTCCTTCTCCCTTGTTCCTCTCCTCTCCAAGTTCCAAAATAGTGTAGCTCTCAGCAGCTTTTTGCACTATGGATGCTTATGGAGGATTGAGATTTGAATATTTTGCTCTAAATGTAAAATGAAAAGCTAAAATACTAGATAATATTAAAATTATTGATTTTAACCAAAATAACAAGATTTTAGTTTGCTATGCTAAATGCTCTCTAAAATGCCTATAGGTTAAATGCATACAAATTTTTAGGATCTCGATTATGAAGAAATGGGCTCTATTTATAGGGAAAATGGAGCAATGGATGGTTGAGATTGAGTAATCTCAACAAGGGTCAGGATTGAATGGTATTAAATCCATGTGAGGACTTTCAACCCAATCCCATGTTGACAAGTGTCACCATGAGGAGGCTTGAGAGGAGAGATAAGGAGCATTAAATGCTTGAGGGGACATGATGGTTACCCTAGTCAAAGAAATAAATGCTTTGAAGAGACATATGGGTTACATGAGGGTTAAGTTAGGGGTCAAAGTCCTTAACCATGGGTGCAAGTGGAATTAACCATTAATGGTCATGTAAAAGCCATAAGTGGTTTGGAAGACTTTAGAGGTTAATTTGTTGAGCACACAAAGCATTAATTGCTTTTCAAAGACTTTGGAGTCTTTGAGAAGTGACTCCAATTTGCTTAGGAATGTGACAATATTTAGGGGATGGATTAGGTTAATTAGGAAGGGTTTAGAAGAATCTAGAAGGGGTTTAGGCATGCAAGTGGATTTTGTAGGAAAATGCAAGTGGGAGAAATTTTGGTATTTTCAATTAAAATAAAATCATTTATTTCAATTAAATGGTGTAAGTTGCATTTGGATAAATATTTAAATAAATATTTATTTATTTACATGAGAAAAAGAAGATAAAGCATTAAATGCTTGAAGACTTTGAGGGAAACCATTAAAGGCTTAAGAAGACTCTAGAAGGAAGCCATTAAGTTTGAAGACTTTAAGAGAAACCATTAAAGGCTTAAGAAGACTTTAGAAAGAAGCCATTAAGTTTGAAGACTTTAAGGGAAACCATTAAAGGCTTAAGAAGACTCTAGAAGGAAGTCATTAAGTTTTGAAGACTTTAAGAGAAACCATTAAAGGTTTCAAGTGGGTGAGGATAAATAGGATTTTAAATAAATAATTTATTTAAAATAGTTGTGCAACTTACATTTGTAGGAAAATGCAAGTGGGTGGAGGATAAAGGTGATTTAAATAAATAATTTATTTAAAATAGTTGTGCAACTTGCATTTGTAGGAAAATACAAGTGGGTGGAGGATAAAGGTGATTTAAATAAATCTTAATTTATTTAAATGTGAGAGGTGGGATTTTGGGGGAATTTAAATAAATATTAATTTATTTAAATGTAAGAGAAAATTTAATTAAATAAATATGATTTATTTATTTAATTAATGGTCTGAATTTGGTTAAGTGAATTAAATCAAATAAATTGAATAATTTATTTAATTAATAAGAGAAGAGGGTTAAGATGAATTAATTAAATATATTAATTTAATTAATTATTGATTGATGGTTAAATAATCAAATAAATACTAAATATTCATTTAATTAAGTGGACAGATTTATGTGACTATAGATCTTATTGTAATATCTTTTAGGTGGCTGACCTAATTGGTTTAGGCCTTAGGGTTTGTATAAATTGATGTAAGATCTCACTGTAGATCATGGTCGTGGTCATGGAATGAAAAATCATATGCGAAGGAGATTTGGTTGATCATAGGTGATCGAATTGGGTTTATGTAAGAGGTCAAAGGCCTCTAGTACTGAGCTTAACCAGGACTGTAATCAGGCATGCTAGATGCTATCACTGACAGTTCATTCTTCTAGATTGTTGTCCAATTATATTGAGGTGGTTACCTCCTAAGCTAACCTTCATGTCATCTCAAGCATTTAATGCTTCTTCCCTCTCCTCTCAAGCCATTTCATGAGGACATTTGTCATTCTGAGATTAGGTTGAAAACCCTCACATGGATCATAAATATTTCAATCCTGGCCCTTATTGAGATTACTCAATCTCAACCATCCATTTCTCTATTTTTCCTATAAATAGAGCCCATTTCCTTCATATCCAGATCTAGAAATCTTGTATGCATCTAATCTATACTAAAATTGAGAGAGCATTTTAGGAGCAAATCATATCTAAATTGTTATTTTGGTTAAAATCAATATAGCTTAATTAGGTTTTCTCATATTTAGCTTGTATTTGCATATTTTAATCATTTTTCATAAATCTTGAATCTCCATAAGACTTCCATAGTAGTGCAAAAAGCTGAGGGCTACACTCGTGTGAAACTTGGATAGGAGAGGAACAAGGGAGGAGCAACTATGAGCATGTTGGCAAGCATTTGGGAGTGTTTTGTGTCTTTTCTCCATTTTTGTATGCTTTCCATAATATGTTTGATATCTCTCTTGATATGCATGCTTAGAATTGTAGTTTCCTTTGTATTTAATTTATGAATGATACTACTAACACTAATGAATGATTTGTTGTGTGTTTCCTAACATCCTTTTTGCAATGCATCATTTGGTGAACCTGACGTGAATCAAACACGCAACCTTCTGATTTAAAAATACTAACTTTTTTTTTAAATTGTTAAAATTGCCACACAGGTTGCACTTTAGCGCTATTGAACACGTTTTAGCGCCTTCGACAGTTAAGGATTTAGCACCTTTATCTACCTTCTGGCGCTTTTGTCTTTAAATTAGTGTCATTGTCTATGTTATAGCGCTATTGTCCGTGAAATAGTTCTATTGTAACTCTTTTAGCGCTTTTGCGCTTTCTGCCTGACATAATTTTCATTATATTTGACAGTTTAATTTAGCGCTTTTGTTTCTCTTATAGTGTTTTTGGTGTTCTTTTAGCACCTCTATTATTATTTCAGCACTTTTGCATTAAAGTGGCACTTTTGTGTTTACACAAATTAGCGCTATTGTAACAGAGAGTTGAAAAAAAAAATATGTAACTGAAAAATGAAAATTTTAGGCTTGTAGAAGCCCACCAAAAACTCTCATTTCACTAACTTGTTCTCTTTTTGTGCAGGTTTTTGCTATCTTCTTGTTTTGCAGGATTCAAGGAGTTAAAAATTAGGGATTTTTTTTTCCTTTTGCTTTCTAACTTTGTTTTAAAGTTGGATTAAAAAGAATTCACTTTCCCTTTTGGACTAAAAACAAACTTCACTTTTCATTTTGGGTTATAAAATCAACACAATTTTTTAGTTTGGGGCTTAAAAAGGACTTCATTTTGCAAAGTTAAAAAGAACCACAAACTCAAACAAACAAACTTGTTTTTCTTGCAAGTTAGGAACAATCTTTCATTTTGGGCTTAAAACAAACAAAACAACTTTCATTTTCTTGCAAAGCCTAAAATTCATAGTCAACATTTCATTTTGCAAGTTAAAAAGAACAAACAATTTGTCCATTTTGTTTCCAAAAATGATTTTACTTCAATAAAAAATGTGCTTCAATTTGGTTGACCAGGATTTTCACTTTCCTAGTTAGACAACATATTGCTTTGAGGGATTAAAAAGAACACCATGTTTGTCGAAGCAACATCTCCAAATTGCATTTAAATCACATTGCAATAAACCAGTTAAAAAGAACAAGTGTTTTCAGTGTTTGGCACACTTGTGCAAAAAAATCAATAGAGTGGTCCTACTTCTAACACACATTATCCTCTCCCTTGGCTCTTGTGGTCCTAGGTGCAAGAGAAAAGTGTTAGTAACGCTTGAAATTTAATATTTTTAAGAGAAGTCTTCTAAGAGACACATCACTCTTGGGAACAACTTTGCGCAGTAAATCCTTCGAGCCGCTATAGAAATCAGGTGAGAGTGAAAGTTGTAGCCTTGGGTATAGTTGTTCCTATAGTGTAACTTGGTGAAAGGACATATGGGCCCCACCACAAGTTACAAGGCTCTTAAGTGAGTCACTGTAGAATGAACTTATGTCCAAAAACATCGAACATTACTAGACACCTTTTATTATAGAAGCCCGCCCATTCTATAAATTGAGGATATTTGTGAAAAGTTCAGTGCAAGAGCATAGATGGTTTTGCTCCCAAGATACTCACCATACATATTTCCTTGAGTAGAAACAATGCTTTTGAAAGGCTACTTGTAGCTTGATAAAGTGGTGACTCCCCCATCATAGGGATCATCTATCTATTATGCTCGTGCAAGACTTAGTATATCACATCTTTACCTGCCACGGTGGGATTCATAAGGTATGTAGTACCAAAGTTGAAGAAATATCAAGATGTGGGCTGAAAATATCGCAACTAGCCATTTGACCTTAGGGATAAAGTGTGTTTGAGTTATATTCATCTTGTGTCATACCAGTAACAATTTGAGTTGACTTTAGGATTTGGGAAACATAAAATACATTTGTATAAAGGGTCAACAAAGTTCATGATTGGGTTGATTTAGACCCACACCTATTGTACCTTTTAAGGCAAGATTATTGTGCTTGTGTGCTTGCTCTATTTTCTTGTCAAAGAAATTCAAAACAAATTTAAACCAAGTATTCACCCAACACAATTTTGCATCAACATTGACCAACAAAAAAAAACATCAACAAGTGAAACAAAGTATCAATTTGTATGACCATCACTCAGATTTTGAGAAAAAGGAGTCTTCATCAAAAGACTACATTGAAAAGGAGACAATTGAGTTCAAAATCTCTCTTATCAAAAGAAGGAAATTTTTCTATATCAATAGACAATTTTTTCTCTCACACAAAGCCTTCTTGCGCCATATGCACTTGTATCTTCAAGGAAAATCCAATGAATTTGATAAGGAGCCTTTGAAAAATAGAGCTTTTACTCAGTATAGAGCCTTGGATTATCACAAAAATAAAGGGGGCAAGATCAACCCTACTTTCTTTCCAAAAATTTGTATCACCTACAATGTAGCTCGAGGGGAACCACCAACCCCTAAGAGAGAGGAATAAGTAGAAACCCCCTTTGTGGTAGAAATTTTTTATTGAGGTCCATATTCTATCCACTTCTGTCTTCACACATCACAAATTCGTTCAACTCTCAAAACACAAAAAAGGTTTTGTCCTAAGTTCTTTTAAATATTGCTTAAATCAAAGCAACAAATCACTTTTAGAGTGTCTCTACATCTAGGATCAATCATCCTAAGAGGCATTTCTACACAAGTTAAAACAAGTTTATGGGTCCATCCTCTCATTGCTAGGTAGATTGGTTTGTAACATATCTCAAACCTTGCTATACCTTATCACATCAAAATTATTGAAAACACAAGAGACTTCAGTGTTAGAGATCCATCTTCTAAACATTTCACAAAACACTTATCTTCCATCAAGCATTTCATCACCAACTCATAATCACTTTCACCAACATCAAAACTTTCAAACAAGATCAATGAGAAACCGACAACCAGAGATTGAAGATGAGGAGGAAGAAAACCTCAATGATTTCCAAGAAGCCATTAGAGGAGGCACAAATGATGAAGATCCTAGCACTCCAACTCCCGAAGATATAGAAAGAGCACAAAACAATCCCAAGTTTAATAGACTTTTTGATGAAATCCTTAGAAACAACGTAGATGCTCATTTTCTAAGAGTTGCTCAAGAGGGTGCCAAACTACCCTCTGACTTTGATACCGCACAGATACGAAAGACATCTGAACAAAATAGCCATAATGATTTTGGAAGAGGTACGGATTACTTCCGATATGACCTTAATCATCAAGGGAATCCCCCGCCTCCTCCTACAGAAATAGCCATGTTGAGACAACAAGTAGAAAATCTCACTTAACAACTCAATAGTGGTGTGAATACCACTCAGTTTTCACTTAATGATATTTGTCCCTATCCTTTTGATAGGAACATGCATATGCCACTTTTTCCATGAGGGTTCAAAACACCTAAGTTTGAAAAGTATAGGGGAAAAGGAGACCCTAGAGATCATGTAAGAGAATTTCACTCAGCTTGTTTAGAGGTAGCCTATGAGGACACCTATTTAATGCACCTCTTTCCTCAGAGTTTGGGAGGCACCACCACACAATGGTTTTCCTAATTACTAGGTGGCATTAGAACATTTGAGGAACTAGTTCAAAAAATCATCTCTCATTATTCACATAACATAGAACGAGATGTTACCATGGCAGATTTATGCAACACCAAACAAAAACCAAGGGAGTTATTCTTAGCTTTCCGACAATGGTGGAGGCAACTATCTAGCATACGTTCTCTTCATTTGCCTGAACAAGAACTAGTGGAAATATTCATTTCCAACTTGAATGACGAGATAGAATTCCATTTAGACATGAAGGGTACATAATCCTTTGAAGAGATGATCACTCAAGGATTAAAATGTGAATGAGCCCTTATCAAAAAGGGACTTATCAAAATCTACAATGAACCCAAAGATGGCCCTTGTCCACATTATAATAGTGATAAGCCCAATTTCTCGAACAAGAATAAGAACGTTGTCAATGACGGGATAGTGGATGCATGAACAGTAAAAATTGCACAACCTATGGTCAAGTTTGCAAGACAAAATCCCCCTCCTAAAAACAACACCATCACTCATCCACAAAATCAAGGTCGCAATGCGCCACAAGAGGAACCAAGATAATGACAACAGAACTATAAACCAAAACACACATACACACCCTTAGGGGAACACATCGAAACAATATTGTGTCAATTGGTGGAGATATAATGAACATTGTGAATTCCACCAGGGAAAAGGGCATAAAATGAGCAATTGCCATTGACTGAAAGATCTTGTTCAAGATCTTATTGACAGAGGAGACATTGAAATAGAAGGACATGACCCTAAAACATCCAATGATGATCATCTAATGTTCAAGAATCCACTTCCATCACATGATCAAAGGGGTCCTTCCACCTCCGAGCGAAACACAGATACTGCAACTAATTATACACAAGTTGCCTATAATTATACTATGAATCACCTCTATGATGTTGATGAACAAGTTACAACCCTCACCATCAAAGATCGAGATCCTGTATGCAATGTTGTTATGCGTCGTAGCAAAATTACCATTCGAGCAGCACCATAAGGAACGACACCCCTACCCAAGCAATATAATCTTGTGGAACAATTGGATAAAATGCCCGCACTCATTTCCATATTAGAGCTTTTGTGCTTATCCCCTTCTCATAACACAATCTTGGATCAAGCTCTCCAAGAAGCGTTAGTCCCCGCCAACCTCAACACAGATCAATTTCAAGCCATGGTTGGCAGACTCAGGTCATCACCATGCCTCACTTTTTTTGAAAGTGATAATGCTTCATTCCAACAACCACATAATGCATCCCTTCACATTGAAGGATTTGTAAACCAACACAGAATCAAGCGAGTCTTGATTGACAATGGAGTCGGATTGAATATATGCACCCTATAGTTGGTCACAGCATTGGGGTATGCGGTAGAATCAGTGGATTCCAATAAAAAGATAACCATTAAGGCCTATTATGATGTAGAGCATTCTTCAAAAGGAGCTATTTTATTACCTATCAGAGTGGGGCTAGTGGTGAAGCATATTGTCTGCCAAGTTTTGGACCTTCCTTTACCATATAATCTTTTGTTAGGAAGACCTTGGATACATGACATGCAAGCCATTCCATCTACCTATCCTTAGTGTATCAAGTTTCTCCATAATGATGTAGAGATCACAATATTTGGCAATGCAAATCCATTTGGATATTGTAATAATATTAACCATCAGCCAGAGATTACCATACCTAACAATAGAGAAGCTATCCCTTTCACATCATATGTTAGTCTAGCCTCTCTTTCTAGTTCAATCACCCCTATACCAGAGCAAGAGAAGTTGAAAATGAAAATAACTGAGGAAGGTCCTGGGGAATATAATCTTAGCCAACTCTTTTGTGTTGGGCAATTACCCACCTCCCCTAGAACTCATGGAAAGCCTCAAAAGTTGCTTCAACCACCACTAGCTAAGCAAGCATGCACTTTGGCGTAGTTCATCCCTGGTAAAATTCAAGAAGAGGAATAATGAGATGAGGACCTAGAAGAATGGATTTACAAAGACCCTATCAACACAGAAATCCCACAAGCTAAGCTTCCCACTGATAAATATGGTAAAGGCCTCACTATCATGCAAAGCATGGGCTATGATGGCCAAAGTGCTTTGGGACATTGCAAACAAGGACCACACGAGCCCTTACAACCTGAGTTGAAACCCAAAGATAAAACTGGAGTAGGTTTTCAAAAGGAATCTCTTCCTAAGCTTAGATTCAAAGGTAGAACAAGCAAACCCATGTATCAAACAATTACTCCAAGGAGGCCATCCTTGATTATCTCTGTAGCACCAACAAAACCCACTGTACCAACAAAAATGATAATACCCTCAGTAGCATCAAAGCCATCAGCAACATCCACAACACCACTAATCCCATCAATATCAGCAGTAGCACCAAGTGTACCAACATCACCGATACTCCTATCAGCAGCATCAACAACACCACTAATCCCATCAGTAGCAGTGGTAGCACCAATTGTACCAACAACATCAATACTCCCATTAGTAGCATCAAAAACACTGATAATCCTGCCGACAACCCTAGCAATCCCACCTCCAAAAGATCACAAACCCTTAACCAATACACTCTTCAATTTAAAGGACATCCCAGCCTGGTGGAGTAATCAGATGTTAGAGAGTGATTCAAAGACCGACTCGCATGAGTGGGAATTTGATTCAGTGAATATAAATACTTTACACGAGGAAGACACATCACCTCCACCACCTTGTAAAGATATCCTAATTTATGGAGAGGCATGGATCAAAACCTTTTGGGTTTGTGAGCAAGGAGAAACTCCCACAGGCCCTACGTCAAATCCAACACCATAACCTGACAAGGAGAGTACCATTGACGAACTTCACTCATTTATATTAACCCTCACTAACGCCTCCTCTAAACTCAACTTAATCGATGAGGTCATTCCCATCATCCACCTCGAACTCATCAACTAGAACTAGCCAAATCCCCCATGTCTTGATCACTTCCAAAATGATGAGGCATTCATCGACTTTTTAGAAATATAGGACAGCATACCAAGCAGGGATCATAAAGTTGGATTTGCCATCGAACTTAATAGCACAATGTACTTTAAGGTAGATGCCAAACCTTTTAGCTATGAAAATATCACAATAAAATATGGATCTTCTAGTGTAAACCATACAGTGGCACTTGTTGATCCCAAAAAAAAAAAAAAAAAGAGCATATCCAAAGGTGAAAACCTCTTTGAGGCGCCTGCGGATGAAAGGTTTGACATCCTCCCCTCTAGTACAAATTAGGAGAGATTGGCAATCCTAATAGAAGAAACAAAAGAATTCAATGTGGGGACCCCTGAGACTCCTCACCAGATACATTTGGCATCTCTACTAATTCTAGAGGAATAGCCAAAGTTTGTGGAATTATTCCAGAAGCGTCAAATCAACTTTGCATGGTCTTATGCAGACATGTCTGGCTTAGATCTTGATTTGGTCATGCATCACCTAACCATGGTAGAAGGAGCTAAACCTGTAAAACAAAAGCTCAGAAAGATGCAACCACATATTAATGTTCTTGTCAAGGAAGAACTCAAAAAGCTCTTAGATGCTGGTTTCATCAGACCAATTGATTATGCAGATTGGATCTCCAACATTGTACCTATTGGCAAGCCTAATGGGGGCATTTGTATCTATATAGACTTTAGAGATTTGAACAAGGCATGCCCTAAAGATGACTTCCCCTTACCAAACATTGACATGATTCTCGATCTAACAACAGGTCATGCAATTCTTTCTCTTATGGATGGCTTTTCAGGGTACAACCAAATCAAGATTGCTCCAGAGGATCAACATAAAACTATTTTCGCATGCCCATGGGGAACCTTCTATTGGAATGTGATGCCTTTTGGTCTGAAGAATGCAAGGGAAACCTATCAAAGAGCTACGACTACCATCTTTCAGGATATGATGCACACCATAATGGAAGATTATGTTGATGATTTACTAGCTAAATCATTAACAAGAGAAGGTCATCTAGAAATACTAGGTAAAATATTTGACAGATTAGAGGAAAATCATGTCTGTCTAAATCCAAAGAAATGTGTCTTTGGAGTAACCTTAGGGAAGCTCCTAGGATACATTGTCTCAAACAAGGGCATTGAAGTAGATCTAGCGAAAGTCAAAGCAATCATGGACATGCCACCTCCCAAGAACATTAGTTAGTTAAGGACACTACAAGCGTGGCTATAATCAATTCAGAGATTCATTGCACAATTGACTGATAAGTGTCATCCCTTCACACATCTATTACACAAGAATATCCACTTTCAATGGGATACAAAGTGTCAGCAAGCATTCCAAATGCTTAAAGACTACCTGATGAATACACTGTTTTTGATCCCACTAGATCCAAGTAGACCTCTATTACTATATATTTCAGCTACAAATACGACATTAGGAGTATTGCTAGCACAACACAATACAAAAGGAAAAGAATGTGTTGTGTATTATATCTCTCCCACATTGGTAGGCTATAAACTCAATTACATACCTATTGAGCGAGCTTGCCTAGCAGTAATTTTGGTAGCCACCAAATTGAAGCACTACATTTTAACACATAAGGTACAACTCATCACCAAAATAGATCCACTCAAATACCTACTCAGCAAGGCAACATTAATAGGCCGCTTGGCCAAATGGGTGATGATCTTGAGTGAATTTGATATAGAGTATGTGGACTACAAGGCTATCAAGGGGCATATTATTGCAGATCAGTTGGTCGATGCACCCCTTGTAGGCAACTTTCCAGACGAAGAGATCTTCACGATCACAACTACACAACCTTGGAAGCTCTATTTTAATGGCTCATATATCAGACATGGCTCGGGGGTAGGTATTATTTTCATCACACCTCAAGGTGACAACATCCTGAAGTCATACAGGCTCACTTTCCCATGCACCAATAATATAGCAGAATATGAGGCCTTGATCACAAGACTCAGATTAGCTATACAATGGCATCTAAAAGAGCTAAAATTATATAGAGATTCTCATCTAGTCATCCAACAACTCACCAATGAGTATCAAACTAAGGATGATAAGCTCATGCCGTATAAAGAATGGTGGATAGTTACAAAGAATCATTTACAACTATCACATTTGAGTAAGTACCTAGAGATCAGAATCAAGTTGCTGACGCAATGGCTACAATTGTATCTCTCCTGGACCTTCCACAAAATTCAACATTCTATGATTTCTTGGTAGAATAGCTTTGGATCCCCACGTATGATATCCCCGCAACTGAAATAATATGTCACCTAGTCAGTTCTGAATCCCCATGGTACGGTGAGCTCTTCACTTACCTCTACTATCACACACTTCCTCCTAACCAATCCAATAACCAACGAAAAACCTTCATCCGCCAAACCGCTCAATACACCATCATTTCTGAAACCCTATATAGGCAAAGTCTTGATGGTACTCTCCTTCGATGTGTGGAACAAGATGAGATAACAAAGGCCTTGGAAGAGGTACATGAAGGAATTTTTGGGGCTCACTCAAGCGGTCCTTCACTTGCAAAGAAGATCATGCATGCTGGATACTATTGGCCATCCATGAAAAAAGACTCCTATTATTTTGTCAGAAAATGCAAGAAGTGCCAAGTTCACGGAGACCTGATACATGCACCAGCACGAGAATTGCAACCAATCACAACACCATGACCCTTTTTTCAATGGGGACTTGACCTTGTGGGTAAAATTCATCCATCTTCATCCAATGGCAATAAATTTATCATTACCTCCACATAATACTTCACAAAGTGGATTGAAGTTGTTCCACTTACCCAAGTCACCAGCAAGCAGATCGCCTCATTCATCCTTAATTACATCATCTGTCAGTATGGTGTACCCATGTCCCTCATCATAGATAACGGGCTTCCTTTCAAAAATCAGGATGTCTGTGAGCTTTGTGAGAAGTTTCACATCCAACACCATTTTTGCACCCCCTATTACCCACAAGGCAATGGTCAAGCTGAAGCATCAAACAAAATCATTATGGGGATCCTTAAAAACATAGTCAATGATGTTTGCCATAATTGGCACATTTGATTAAATCTAGCACTATGTGCGTATCGAACTAGCATTCGAACCCCTATAGCTACAAATCCCTACTCACTAGTCTATGGAGTAGAAGCCATCCTACCTATTGAGGTTGAAATACCATCTCTAGGGGTCTCTTTGCACAATCTGATAGATGATAAAGCCTATAGGGTCTCCCGTCTTCAGGACTTGGAACTGCTTGATGAAAGACGACAAGATGCATACAACCACCTAAAAGCCTATCAATAGCGCATGAGCAAAAGCTATAATCATTAGGTTAAACCTTGTAAATTTGAGGTAGGTGATCTTGTTCTCAGGGAGAATCCTTGCAACCAACCAAATAGAGAACATCAGGGCAAGTTTGAATCCAATTGGCTGGGTCCATATGTTATCACTGTTGTATTTGGGTCTGGGGCATATCAGTTGGCAACTTCAAAAGGGGAACCACTAGAAGATCCAATCAATAGCATGCACCTCAAATGGTTTCATACATAAGTTGTACAGAGCATCAGGCTCCTCCACTATATCTGAAAATACCAAAATATTTAGAAAATGTCCTGAAGAAAAAAAAAATCATCAAGAAAATAGTAAGGAAAAATCATACATCCAAACGGTGAAAACCACTACGGTGGCACCTTGGGTAAGTGCGGTGGTGAAAACCTAGCAAGCAGACACCACTTGTAAAGGCTATGGCTCCATTTTCTTTCAGACTTGTTGCGATCACATCCATTCATCCATTATTCAAACCATGGCTTGTTATTGATTTGCAATTAGGGTTAGTACTTCATGTGTCCCACATCTCGCTTTCATCATAACATCTAACTGGGGCCAATTCTCTTAACCTATTAATGGAAGTGGATCCTACATTACTTTTGATTCATTGAGTTCCTTATTCAAAATTGGCTGGAAATAATACCAAAAACATTCACAAAACACTTACAAAATCCAAAAATATGGTAAAACATCAAAAATCAATCAAAAACATTGCAACATATATTATTCTTTGTACATACGCATTACAACAGATACCAAAAAAACATTTTGAGCTACTCAAATGATGATCACTTATCAAATCAACCAACCAATCAAAATATCTACACAAAACTGTCTTCACAAGGACGCATCTTTCCTCATAGACAAGTCATGGTAACATTTTCTTTGACAAGAAAATTTTGTTTAAACTAATAAGTACTTGGTTAGTTTGTTATTTATTTATTTATTCATATCATGTTCCTACGCTACTCCAAGATATCCACAAGTGATTAGAGTAGTCGGGATGGCTCCTGATATCTTTCTTCTTCGTTTGTTGTCTGTGAATTATTCCAATGAAGTTTCGGGGCATGTACTAATGGTGTCTACGTGGGAAGTTCACTAAGCTACGTGATCCTATGCAAAAATATAGTCATGGATCACTATGGCTTACTGACTACAGCGTATACCTCAACCATTTGTGCATGAACCAGAATGAAGGGTAACTTTTCCTTGTTTGTAATGCTTGCTTACAAGTGAAATGCTCAAACTTGGTTCCTGCTACCTCGGCCAAGAATGATATTACCATGCTCAATGAGGAAAATAAAGCACTATGAATAATCTATGGATCATCATTTCATCTCATCTGTATATATTGCATTTTATTGCATTCCATCCATCCATACATCCATATAGCTGCATATCATTCATACATAGTCAATGACAATGCATACTCTCTTTTGTTGATCCTCTTTCATAGGAATGAGTCCTAGGTCCTCCATACCTTCTGTCTAACATTGAATCCCCCCCTCCTACTTCCCATCTCGATAATCAGCATCACATACCCTACATCATGTCCCATCAACCCAATCAAGCCACGTTCATCACCATCCATCTCTAATAGGAGGGGTTGTGTTTCCCATCCTAGGTCATCCTATAAGCCAAGCAAGTTACTCTGTCTACATAGGTACACCAACTCACGCACACCTAGACTATCAATAGATACTTTTTGATCAAGTATCTTTGGGTCTCATCAGGTAATCAATTATGGCAATCCTAGACTACAACAGGCATTTATCACAATGACCTAGTCTCAACAGGGTTGCTATGATTCACCATAAGCAACCTACAATGCAAACACTATCAATTGATCAACCAATCAAACATAATCAAAATGGGCAATTACATCAATTGTCTAAGTCTCAATGAGCATTTTGCTTCAGATACCTTGACTTCATCGGGCAATTACATCAATTATCTAAGTCACAACAGGTCACTTTGATTCATTTAATTAGACTTTATCCTATCCAAGCGAACAAATGACATCAACTATCACGCTTTGACTCAATCGGGGCAATTTAACTGATTGCACTAGATTGTCTAGCCAATTTTGATCAATTGTACAATATCAATCAAAAGCACAAACACCGCATTTGCACTGTATCTCTTACATGACCTAAGGGTTCTCATTGGCTTCCCCTTTCTCCGCATTCACTCTGTTCTCTCCCATTCTTTCACCATTATTTTTATTTTCTTCTATTCTACCTACCACCAACTTCTTTCTCTTTTTTTCGAGAGAGATCGCCTGATTTTTTTAAAAAAATTTGGCCCATCTCTCGAGGGGGCATACCACCCACTAAATTAACATTTATGGGGCATATTTCTTCACACCTATTTTTCTTTCTTTGAAACAATCGATAAACCACACCGTCTCAAAGAGGGGCAAATGTAGTCACATAAATTTGTCCACTTAATTAAATGAATATTTACTATTTATTTTGATTATTTAACCATCAACCATCAGTTAATTAAATTAATATTTAATTAATTCATCCTCAAACTCTTCTCCTATTAATTAAATAAATTATCCAATTTATTTAAATTAATTCATCAAGCCACACTCTAAATCAATTAAATAAATAAAACATATTTATTTAATTTAACCCCCTTTCCTCTTTTAAATAAATAATAAAACATTTATTTAAATCCCTAAACTACCCCCCCCTCCCCCCCACTTGCATTCTCCTACAAATGCAAGTTGCACCTATTTTGTTAAAAATAAAGTAAATTTATTTTAATTAAAATCTTATTTTCTCTCACCCACCAACCCCACTTGCTCTTATAAACCCATTCTAGATTCTTCTAAACCATTTCTAATCAGCCTAAACCCATCCCCTAATTATTGTCACATTCCTAAGCAACTTGAAGTCACTTCTCAAAGCCTCCAAAGTCTTTGAAAAGCATTAAATGCTTTATGTCTCCAACAAGTTAACCCCCAAAGTCTTCCAAACCATTAATAGTTCTTACATGACCATTTGTGGTTCTTACATAGCTATTAATGGTTAAACTCAACTCACCCACATGGTAAGAGACTTTCTCTCTAACTCAACCCTCATTTAACTGATGGGTCTCTTCAAGCATTCATTGCTTTGACCATGGCTATCCCCACTAACTCTTGCACAAAATTTTGTCCATTGGATAAAAGCATTATTCATTGGATAAAGGCTTTATTCATTCAACTCAAGCCTAACCTTACCTCCTAGGCTAACCTTCATGTCATCTCAAGCATTTAATGCTTCTTCCCTCTCCTCTCAATCCATCTCATGAGGACATTTGCCATCCTGAGATTGGGTTGAAAACCCTCACATGGATCATAAATCTTTCAATCCTAGCCCTTGTTGAGATTACTCAATCTCAACCATCCATTTCTTCATTTTTCCTATAAATAGAGAGATGGAGAAATGGATGGTTGAGATTGAATAATCTCAACAAGACTAATTAAGCTATACTAAAATTGAGAGAGAATTTTAGGAGCAAATCATATCTAAATTGTTATTTTGGTTAAAATAAATATAGCTTAATTAGTCTTTCTCATATTTAGCTTGTATTTGCATATTTTAATCATTTTTCATAAATCTTGAATCTCCATAAGCCTTCCATAGTAGTGCAAAAAGTTGAGGGCTACACTCATGTGGAACTTGGAGAGGAGAGGAAAAAGGGAGGAGGAGCTATGAGCATGTTGGCAAGCATTTGGGAGTGTTTTGTGTCTTTTCTCCATTTTTGCATGCATTCCATAATATGTTTGACATCTCTCTTGATATGCATGCTTAGGATTGTAGTTTCCTTTGTATTTCATTTATGATTGATACTACTAACACTAATGAATGATTTATTGTGTGTTTCCCAACATCCTTGTTGTAGTGCATTAGTTTTCATGTGTTTTTGAAGCCTAGGTGCATGATTAGGGGGAGTGGGCTTCCATGAGTCTACCGAGGTCACAAGGAATAAACTGCTAGGATTCTTGAGTAATAGAGTCGGGGTCTAGACTGTTTAGACAACTCATTGGAGTTTTTCCATTGTAATTGATAAGTGATAACATAATAATTGATCTTAGGTGGGTTGGGTAGAGTAACTCATCTAAGCAAAATAATAAATTTGTTTGTAATCCCCATCGCATGGATCAGAGACCAAAGTGAGGTGGTAAATCTGGAAACTGGGTAAACTGTACTACCTTGATTTCCTCAAAGGTTGAGATGATTCTGCATGTGATGACACTCTTTCCCTACATGTTGGTCCTAGTTCCTTATGGCTTGTTGTTGAGTCACCTTTGGATGTTTCTTGGTTGTTTGGTATGTTTTCCTTGGTTTGTGTTAGTGTTGTTTCCTCTTTGGTTGGTAGGTTTCATCTTAGATCTAGAGCATGTGTAGGATCTTGTGTCATCTCCTAGCATGGGGGGTGGTTCCTTTGTTTCCACATGGTCGAGTGGTTGGTGCCTTTCTTCCATTGGGATGCTTTTCTTGGATGCCTTGCATGGATGTGGACCTATTATCTCTTCATCTTGTCGATGGATATTCATAGTAGATTATTGTATATGATTCATTTGACAAGTATATGTACTTGTATTTGAGGACTATGCTCAATATTGTAAAAGAAATTGTATTCATGTATTTAGTAGATGTTATTAGGGGAAAACAATGATGTATCATGTGTATCTTGAGAATAATTAATTATGAGAACAATGGATATTGAATCTATGGATGTGTACTTAGTGCTATGCTTGAGATGATGCAATTAGTTCATATTGCTATGGTTTAATAATGGGGTAATTGGTATTGAAATGGTTATTTGGTGTTGAAAGAAATGAATGGTTGGGTTTAGGAACATTTGGTATTGGTGCTTTAAAATGAACCTCATGGGATGGTTTGAGTATTCGTATATGGATGCAATCATTCTAGGTTTAAGTAACGAACTATATGTGATTGTGTGAAAGGAGTTAATGATAGTAAGTTAGACTGCATTTGGATTATGGAAGTAAATATGTGATTATGCTTAGGAATTATTAAGTTTTTAGTTTAAGTAATGGAGTTGAGATACCCTAGGGAAGATAGATGTTATTTATGTAGTTGTGTTCAATTCCGCTTGAGTATCTTATTGGTGTTCATGTTCATATTGATTTAATACTATTAAGATAATGAATGTTATTCCATATCAGAAGTTATTGTGTTAGATGCATGTATAGATAATTAAAAAAAAATTGTTGTCTCTATTTTGCATGATAGTTAGTGTATTTCTCTAGGGTATTTTGGCAAGCATTACATCTGGTATCAGAGCGAGTGTTGCAAAAACTGGGATCTCTGGTTAAGGTTGTTTTCTCTTAATCTTGTATGGTGTGCTTCAATGTTCTCTTGATTGAGTTGTTGTGTTCTCTCTCTCTACCCCTCTCTAGAAATAATATCTATTTGTGACATGCATATTTGTTTCTTGTACTTGACTTTTGAATGCTAGCAAGGAACCAATGATTATTCTATAGAGATAGTGTATGTAAAGTATAGAAGTTGAAATGTTTGTAGTATGTGATTGGAAAAGTTTGTATGAAATGCTCTATCTCTCCTTATAAAATGTTCTCTCTATATTTTTCTTAACTTTCATAAGAGAATGCAATGGATTAATATTAACAAGGTGTGTGGATATATATAATAAATGTATGGACTTAAATGTCTATATGCACTCTCTAGCATATTCGAGGCATTATACCCTTAGAGGTTGTGTAGCGGCTACTCCCTTTGGTGTGACCGGTAATGGTCTCCTTGTGATGTAGATTTGAATGTATTGGCCATGTTGTGTTGATTCATTGGAATTTTGAATTTCTGTAATATATTCTTTTATCTATTCTGTTTTTTATAGTGGCACTTGTCATGCTTGTTCTTGTTGATTTCGACAACAATTTTTCGCGAGTTAAAGTTGGATTTGATGATCTTCTCTTTTGGATTCTTTCTTCCTCTCTTTTTCTTTGGCTGTTAATTATTGTCTCCAATGGTTATTCTGAATATTGAGTATTGTGGGTCTTGATTTTGTGTTATGTGTAGTCTCTATCATGTTCTCTTCGAACCTTTGATAGTGCATACAAAGGAGAACACTATGGAGATGTGCACTAGACCTGGCAAGCAGTTAGATGATGATGAATTAATTGGGTAGATAAATATGTTATTGGGATCAAATATAATGATAACCTCATGGATTTTGTGAAATATTAGTTAGAAGTGCATTTGAATTTGAGGAGATTGTGATATATGAAACTATTCAATGGAAAAATGAATTGCTAATTCTTGTCTTCAATAAATACTTATGTATGTGTAATGTGTGTAATAAATGAATAGGAGTGCCTTGGATAATATAAATGAATGATTGCATTGGTAGCGAGATTTGTGACGTGGCTTCTTCAATAGACTTAGGATGTGTTTATGTGTAAAAGGTTGTGCAAAATTGTATAATTGTCTCTTTAAATATCTACAACTAGATACTAATTGAATGTGGTTATGTTTGAATGATGTAAATTATTGTAATGATTGCTTATAAATGATAACTCAAGGTCAAAAATTGTGAATTTGTCTTGCAAAATATGATTAAATGAAGCTTTGTTAAAAATATTTTAATGATTTAGCATGTTTTTTGTAATTAGTAGAAGTTTTGTGACTTGTTCTATCTATTGTGTAATGTTTTTATCTTCGAAAAATGAAGCATAAAAAAGAAACTTTTGTTGTCATTACCTTATTTTGAACTGGAAAGATGCTTGAACTGAGATGCTTTATTGATGATTGAATCTTCAAATGAGAAGGATTAGGTGTTTTAACAGTAAATGTAATAAAAGAAAGATTCTAATTCATATGTATTCAAAAGTTTTTTTATTATTGGGTGTGTTTTTCAATTTAACCCTTTCAACTTCCAAGTGTAAGTCGAGCCCAAGGGGGGGAGGATGTAGTGCCTCTCCCTAAGCCATCCAGCTCTTTTGAATAACAATAGATCTTTTTGTTATAACATAATCTACTTAATGATGATTTGATGATATTTTATGATGTACAAACCCTATTTCATGATGTGAGATTGATTATGATATTACTTGGTTGTCTATGAGTGTCTTCTATTGTCTTTGTGATGGGATGGCGTCACATCACTCATTGTGAGAGAGATGTGTTAGGGTTTCAAGTAGATCCGAAGCAAATATGAACTAACAATTATATGTAGATTTAAATACAAAAGATAAAGAAATAAAATAGGACACTGAAAACACAAAGATTTAACGTGGTTCACCTAGAATGGGTTATGTCCACCATACACAACCGTCCAATCTTTCTTATTATCCAGCAAAAAAAAGTGCATCAACCTCACAATGCCTTAAGCATCCCAATCGCTTATAACATGCATTTTTAGGGAAAAAACAAAGTCGGCCTTTTTAGGGTTTTATTACAATGTCGATTTTCATCAACAAAAAAAAACCAAAAAAAATACCCCGGCAAGGATACGTGCTGAGTGTACAGTACTTTGTTGATCAGTCACCACATTTCAACAATCTGCCACTTGGAGACTGATCAGGCTCCACACCAAAAAATCTCCCACTTGGAGACTGATCCTACATGACACCACTATACATGCAACATCTGCTGGATAAAACACTAGGACTCAACTGGTATAAATTCCACAATTATCAATCAAGAAGACCAACAGAAACTGGTGAAGAAATCAGCTTCTCCTATGGAACTGCCATCATGAACATATTGGCAGGATTCTCACTTGTGTGAATCTTCTCAAGCCATAACTGACCCTCCTCCAAAACAATCCAGATAAAGTGGTACCTGAGCTGAATGTGCTTTGTCCTTGAATGAAAAGCAAATTTCTTCGCAAGATGAATGGCACTTTGGCTATCAGTATACAATGGGCGATCCTCCTGTGTCTGACCAAATTCCTCCAAAAAACATTATAACCAAATCATCTCCTTGTTGGCTTCTATAGCAGCAACATACTCAGCTTCAGTGTTGAAAGTGCAACAACCTTTTGCAGCCTAGAAATCCAACTGATTGCAATTCCCCCTATAGTAAAAACATACCCTGTAGTACTCCTCCATGAATCAATATTTCCTGCCAGATCAGAGTCAACAAATCCACTCAGAGCAGCATTAGATCCTTTGAAACATAATGCCTTCATAGTAGTTCCTTTCAAATACCGAAGATTCCATTTCACAATATTCCAATGTTCCATACCCAGATTACTCATAAACCTGCTCACAACTCCCACTGCATGTGCAATATCTGGCCTTGTGCATACCATTGCATACATCAAAATGCCAATAGCTAATGAATACAGGATGTTAGACATTTTCTTTACCTCTTCTTGTGCCTTTGGGTACATCTCCTTAGTCAATTTGAAATGACTAGCCAAAGGTGTACTAACTGCTTTTGCATCCTGCATGTTAAATCTTTTCAACACCTTCTTTATATACTCACTTTGGGACAAATTCAAGGTTCTATTTTTCCTATCCCGTGTAATCCTCATACCCAGAATTTGCTTAGTTGCACCCAAATCCTTCATAGCAAATGACCTAGCTAATTTCTGTTTAAGATCATTTATGTGTTGCATGTTAGACCCAGCAACAAGCATGTCATCAACATAAAGCAATAGGATAATATAACTGCCATTATCCAATCTCTTAAAATATACACAATGATCATAATGGCATCTATGATAACCATGTTCAACCATGAAACTACCAAATTTTAAATACTATTGTTGGGGTGCTTACTTTAGGCCATACAAATTTTTCTTCAACCTGCACACCAAGTTATCCTTACCTTTCACCTCATATCCTTGTGGTTGCAACATGTAAATTTCCTCCTCCAAATCTCCATGGAGAAAAGTTGTTTTGACATCTAATTGTTCAAGATGTAAATCATCTGCAGCCACAAGACTAAGTACAGTTCTAATTGAAGTCATTTTTACAACTGGAGAAAATATTTCATCATAATATATACCCTTTTTCTGTGCAAAACCTTTTACCACAAGTCTGGCCTTATATCTTTTCTGACCTCCTTCCTCCTCCTTCAGCCGATAAACCCATTTGTTAGGCAAGGCTCTTTTTTTTGCAATTAAAGGGACTAAGTCCCAAGCATTATTTTTCATCAAGGAGTCCATCTCCTCTTTCATGCCTAGCTCCCACTGTTGTTTGGCATCCACCTGCATTGATTCTCCATATTCTTCTGGTTCACCAGAATTAGTTAATAATATAGAATACAAATAAAGAGAAAATATTTCAAGGGGTCTACTTGACCTCGTAGAATGTCTAACACTTGCAGGAGTTTGTGGGACAATCTGTTGTTGCTAAGCATCAGGTACCTGTGGCATTTCATTTTCAGGAATCTCATCCAACACCACATACTCTTGTTTGTCCTGTTCATGCTTCTTTTCATGCATCTGTTCATACATCACCTTCTCATTGAATATAACATCTCTACTTCTAATTATTTTCTTATTTTCAAAATCCCATAACCGATAGCCATATTCATCTATCCCATATCTAATGAAGGTACATTTCTGAGATTTAGCATCAAGCTTGGTTCTATTTTCTTTATCAATATGGACAAAAGCTTCACAACCAAAAGTTTTCAGAAAAGAATAATTTACATTTTTACCAGTCCATGCCTCCTCTGGAATACCACCATCCAAAGGGATTGAAGGTCCTCTATTTATCAAATAGACATCAGTATGTACAACATCTGCCCAAAAATGTAAGGGCAATCCAGCATGCAATCTCATGCTCCTCGCGCGTTCCATGATAGTCCTATTCATTCTCTTTGACACACCATTTTCCTGTGGAGTTCCTGGAACTGTCTTCTGCTTTCGAATCCCATTTAAGGAGAAATAATCTTCAAATGCTTTGCTGCAATACTCACCTCCATTATCCGATCTAAGACACTTCAACTTTTTTCATGTCTCATTCTCAACCAAAGCTTTCCATTTCTTAAAAGTTTCAAAAACATTTGATTTTTGTTTTAGGAAATATACCCATGTTTTTCTTGTTGAGTCATCAATAAAAATAACATAATAACAAGAGCCACCAAGAGATGATACTTGATTCAGTCCCCATACATCTGAATGTACAAGCTCTAACTTCTCACTCTTCTTCTCTTTCCCAACCTTGAGAAATCTGACTATTTTCTGTTTGCCATAAACACAGTTTTCACAGAACTCTAAATCAATCTTCTTTAGTCCTAGCAATAGATTTTGGAGTGAAGGTTTTTCATCCCTTTCTCACTCATGTGCCCAAGCCTATGGTGCCACATTATCAAATCTATTCTTGCAACATCTATTGTTGTTGTCCCTACAGTAACTTTATCTATAGCAGCTAAGGTAGAGTAAGTGTTACCAGTACACAGATATAATGTGCCTACCTTTGCACCTTTAGCTACTACTAATGATCCTTTAGTGACCTTCCAGATACTATCTGAGAAGGTAACTATTCAACCTTCACTACCTAGTTGCCCTGCAGAAATTAAATTTCTTCTTAAATTAGGAACATGTCTTACCTCCTGCAGAAACCATTCATTTCTATTCTACAACTTGATCGTTATCTTTCCTTTTCCAACAATTTGATAGGGCTCATCATCACCCAAATATACCTGTCCAAAATCACCTTGAACATAATCTACAAAATATTTTCTATGGGGTGTAGCATGAAATGAAGCCCCAAAATCTATTACCCAGGAATCATTAACATAATCCAAACATAAGATTAAAGCATCTTGTAAAGTATTAGTTGCAATATTAGCTTCCTTACTGTCATTTTCATTTTTATCTCCTTCTTTGTTTGTTCGAGACCAACAATCTTTCTTTAGATGACTAGGCTTTCCATAGTACCAGTAATCTTTCTTTCCTCTAGATTGAGAGCATCCTTTCTTTGACTTCCCTCATGACTTCTCATTCCAAGGGCCTTTTCCTCTTTCCTTTGATCTTCCTCTATTTTCTGCATTCAAAACACTACTTGATGATGTTGAAGTCTCGCCTATGCTTTTCCTTTGCATTTCCTCACTTAGGATAACACTAACAATATCATCAAATACCAAAGTATTTTTACCAGAGATAGAGTTACTTACAGCCATAACCAAGCTATTCCAGCTTTCTGGCAAAGAACATAAAACCAAGAGAGCCCTAACCTCTTCTACAAAAGTAATTTTTACCGAAGACAATTGACTGGTAATTGTATTAAATTCATTTAAGTGCTCCACTACAGATCCTCCCTCACTCATTTTCAAATTTAACAAACGCTTCATAAGAAATACCTTTTTTGAAGCCGAGGGTTTCTCATACAACTTGGCCAATGTCACCATCAAATCTACAGTCATTCTTGCTTCTGTTATATCGAATTCTATAGACGATGCAAGGCACAATCGAATGGGTCCCAGTGCCTTTCTATCTAAAATGTCTCACTCTTCATTTGACATTGTGGTCACTTTCTTTGCCTTTCCTTCCAACGGCCGCCACAAATCCTTTTGATACAGGTAATCCTCCATCTGCATTTTCCATAACTGATAATTCTAGCCGTTAAACTTTTCGACCTTGAATTTGGAATCCTCCATTTGCTCCCACTCAAATCTGAAAGTCCTGCCAATTTACAGAAAACCTCACTCTAATACCAATTGTTAGGGTTTCAAGCAGATCCGAAGCAAATACAAACTAACAATTATATGCAGATTTAAATACAAAAGATAAAGAAATAAAATAGGACAAAAATAACACAGAGATTTAACATGGTTCACCTAGAATGGGTTACGTCCACCATACACAAATGTCCAATCTTTCTTATTATCCAGCAAAAAAAAGTACATCAACCTCACAATGCCTTAAGCATCCCAGCCGCTTATAACATGTGTTTTTTAGGTAAAAAAAAAGTCGGCCTTTTTAGGGTTTTATTACAATGTTGGTTTTAATGATACGTGCTAAGTGTACAGTACTTTGTTGATCAGTCGTCACATTGCGATTCTCTATCACTTGCCTGTATTATATGTTGTATCATGGCTATGTGGATGTGGGATTTGCAGGTACCAAACATCGTCTCCACCTGGCTTCACAAGTCTGAGCATGTCTTATCCCAATGGCAAGATGATTGGAGATGACATAAAAAACCCATTCTACACTCTAGGTTTAAGATTGATTACCCTTGTTAGTCTTTGTGTGAGTTGTTGTTCAGTGTCAAGTGATCTCTTGAGTTGCCCTTCATTATCTTGTGTGGTGTATTATGTTTATTGTTTGATTTAATTATTATTACTTAATTAATTGATTTATATAGTTTAATAATATATAATTAAATTAATAAGACTTATATAGTTTATAATAATAAAATAAAATATATGGTTGGTAATAATATTTAATATTATTGAGGGATTAATATTGGATTAAATTGGATAAATGATTTTATATCATTAGATAATTATTATCCATTATTTAATTAATTGAGCATTATCATTAAATTATAATATTAAGGCTTTGATATTTGATTATTTATTGTGGCTTTAATCTATTTATAGCCCTTGGTTTATTATATTTATTTATTGGACTTTATAGTTAATTGTGCCCATGAATATTATTGGTTGACTTATTATTTACATTCTTGGGTTGATTAAATAAATATTATCTTAACTACCATGTTATATGGATGGTTGAGTTATTGGGTAAGTAAATTAAATATTATTTTACTAACAGTTACCTTGGATTTTGGAAAGGGTTCGTAAGAAATATTATTTAGTCTATTATTCTGATTGGCCGACATATTCTATGGTTTTAGTTTTAGTTTTCTATATATTTGCTTTCCTGTGATTTCACGGGGGTTGGCTTTTTGGATGCTTTTTTTTTTTTTTTTGTGAATTTAGAATTGGATTGCTTGGAGGAATTTGGATTGTGAGCTTGTTGAATTGTTTCTTCATCAATTCTTCAATTCAACTTTTACCAGGTCAGAGGATTTCTTCTCTTGCATTTTTGGTATGGAAAGATTGTTTGTGCCGTGTTTTCTCGAGAAATTTTGGGAAAGAAATAATTTATATAGTTTTATAGTTTGATTATGAAATTATTATATAGTTCAAGTATAGTCTAGGGGAAAAATATTTGTCTGCAATTGTTTTCCATCGTCGTGTATGGACGACTTTTTTTTCTGTGATCTGGGACTCTTTGGCTCCCTGCGTGTTTTTTGGTATGGGAATTGAGGATTTGGTGTTGATATGAGTTTTCCTCATTGAGTTTTGGGAGGTCTGAGTCTTGTTTGGTTTCCTGTGAATACTCATGTTGGGCATTGCCGAGATCATTTCTTGGAAGCTTGTTTATTTGTTTGTGTCTTGAATATTTATCCTTGAGGTTTAGAACCAAATTATTATGCTTAGTTTTGTAATTGTGTTCCTTGCTATATGGTTTTGGAAGCCTTATATTGATTTTATGAGTTTTGGTTGTCATTGTAAGTTTTATTTTTCTGTCTATGCTTTCTAGATAAATGTGTTATAACTATGTATGCGCTAATTCATTTGTCATATGCATGATTTCTTTATGTGAATGTGCTATTATGTGTCTCATATGCACTTCAGAATAATGTGAATGCATTGAAACTTAGTATATGAGCTAAAATTTTATGTAAAAGTGTTGCATGAATTAATGAGTGTGTTGTAGGAATTAATGAATGCATTGGAGGATGTTGTAAATGCGCGATTCTGGCCATTTCTTGTGTTTTGGTTAGTTTTCCAAATTTTTAGAGTTTTAGATTGGATTTTCTAGTTTTCCCATATTGTGTTGAGGTCTGTCCAGAGGATGAGTATGTTCGTGTGTGCTCTTGGAAGTTCGGATTAGTATTTTGATGCATTATTGAATCATTTGTATTATTGCAAGATGAGCAATTCCTTGATATGTTAATGGTTCTTTTCTCTATGATGTTATGTGATCTATGTGACTTATGTGATATATGTTGTTGGCTCATTATGCATTGATGAGACTTTATCTTGGTTAGCCAAATTATGTTTTGTGAGCTTTCTTATTTGTTTTATTGTGTTGTTGAGGCCTAGGTGCATGATTAGGGGGAGTGGGCTTCCATGAGTCTATCGAGGTCACACGAAATAGATTGCTAGGATTCTTGAGTAATAGAGTCGAGGTCCAGACCGTTTGGATAGTTCATTGGAAGTTTTCCATTATAATTGACAAGTGATAACATAATAATTAATCTTAGGTGGGTTGGGTAGAGTAAATCATCTAAGCAAGATAGTAAATGTGTTTGTAATCCCCATCTCATGGATTGGAGACCAGAGTGAGGTGGTAGATCTGGTAACCGAGTAAACTGTACTACCTTGACTTCCTCAAAGGTTAGGACGGTTATGCATGTGTATCCTTTGTGGTAGCATGTGATGACACTCTTTCCCTACATGATGGTCCTAGTTCCTTATGACTTGTTGTTGAGTCACCTCTGGAGGTTTCTTGGTTGTTTGGTATGTTTTCCTTGGTTTGTGTTAGTGTTGTATCCTCTTTGGTTGATAGGTGTTAGATTAGATCTAGAGTGTGTGTGGGATCTTGTGTCATCTCCTAGAATAGGGGGTGGTTCCTTTGGTTCCACGTGGTCGTGTGGTTGGTGTCTTTCTTCCATTGGGATTCTTTTATTGGATTCCTTGCGTGGATGTGGATCTATTATCTCTTCAACTCATGGATGGATATTCGTAACAAATTATTGTGTATGATTCATTTGACATGTATATGTACTTGTATTTGAGGTCTATGCTCAATGTTGTAAAAGACTTTGTAGTCATGTATTTAGTAGATGTTACTAGGGGAAAACAATGATGTATCATGTGTATCTTGAGAATGATTAATTTTGATAACAATGGATATTGAATCTATGGATGTGTACTTAGTGTTGTGCTTGAGATGATGCAATTAGTTCATATTGTTATGGTTTCATAATGGGGTAATTGGTATTGAAATGATTATTTGATGTTGAAAGAAATGAATAGTTGGGTTTAGGAACATTTGGTCTCGGTGCTTTAAAATGAACCTCATGGGATAGTTTGAGTATTCATAGATGGATGTAATCATTCTAGGTTTAAGTAATGAACTATATGTGATTGTGTGAAAGGAGTTAATGTTAGTAAGTTAGAATGCATTTGGATTATGGAAGTAAATATGTTATCATGTTTAGGAATTGTTAAGTGATTAGTTTAAGTAATGGTGTTGAGATACCCTAGGGAAGATAGATGTTATTGATGTAGTTATGTTCAATTCTGCTTGCGTATCTTATTGGTGTTCATGTTCATATTGATTTAATACTATTAAGATAATGAATGTTATTTCATACGAGGAGTTATTATGTTGGATGCATGTATAGATGATTAAAAAAAAATTGTTCTCTACTTTTCATGATAGTTAGTGTATTTCTCTAGGGTATTGTGGTGGGCATTACGTGAGTGATCTAAAATCCTCGGGGAGATTAGACTAAGTCTGAAAATTGTTTATCATTGTGGAACATGTAATTGGAGAATCGCCAATGCTTGTTCACTTGATGGTTTCTTGTTGCTTGGATAGTGAGATTGTTAAAATGTGCTTATGAAGATTCTAAACGTTGATACAAAGGTCACTGTGATTATAAATGTGACTCTACTTATCATATTTCTTAAAATCTCAATCTGCTACATTGGAATTTAGGTACACTTTAAATATATTTTAGTGTGACAAGATCCCTTGGAAGATTGCACTATCTGTGTGTAACTATGATAGGGTCTGGCGAAACACAAATTTTTAAAATAATATCACTTTTACCATTTTTTGAAGTAAAATTTGTACGTGATCACTGTAAACTTAGGCAATCCAACTCTTCTTCTTTCTAAACCTTTTTCTTTGAGGTTTGAAATTTCTAAATTTCAAAAATTTTAAACCATCAAATATATAAATCTAATGATAAAATGTGTTCTTAAATACTTGAATATAATTGGGTTAGAGATTTTTGAACATAAATTAAGGTTGATTTTGTGGATCCAACAACTATCTTTAAAATTTAACCTTTTTTTTAAAATATATTTGGTGTTGTAAGTTCCTTTGTGAAAATAGTAAATACAACAAACCCTAAGAAACATCAATAAGAAAAGAACTAATATTTTCGAGCCTTGAAATTATTAATACATTAATCTTTCAAGAAAGACGGGTTATGTTGTAGAATTTATTTGTATGTGATGTGTGAGTAACATCCACATCAAAATATACATATTTTGTACTTTCCATTTCTATAATACAAATATTTTTAGCTTATTACATTTCAGAGTTATTTAGCATTTTCAATTTCCATTCATAGTTTAGCATAGATTCAATAAGTTTGTTGAAAATAAGGTTGTGTTGTCATCGATGTCAAACTTGTTTGGTATTGTCATTGATGTCATAAGTGAAGATGAGTTTGTATTGTATATGATTGTGGAAGAAGAAGTTACTGTAGTTTAGTTGTGTGATTGTGGTATGTTGTCCAAAAATGAATGTTCAAATGTTGTTATGTTGTATGGAGGTGATGTTGAGTGAATATGAGGTGTTTTCGAAAGATGACAACAATGGAAGTTACAATATGCAGGAAATAATATTTAATGACTTTATAGATGATTTTATGCTTTCCTCCTATTTTTGAAGATGATGGATTGTGGTTTTGGATATAACATCTATGTTTTGTGGATGTTGCATTGCCATGTTTTCAAGTCATCTATTGCTCAGATGGTGAAGTTAGTGATTGTTGTTTGCTAATAGTGAGATTGTCTATTAGAACTAGTCTAGAGAATGCTTTGTATTGATCTTCTATGATAGTTGAAGTGTTATGGCTTGGAGGAAATGTTCATATGGTTCATGCAATGTTCAAGTTCAGATTTCATGTATTGGTTTGCTCAACAAGTGAAGCTATGTTGTTCTATTGTTCGGTGTGCTCAATTATGTAGGTCTTTGGATGACTTAGTTGGTTTATCTTATTTGGATCATACTCTTTTGGTTCGTAAATACATTGGATGTTGAGTTAGAGTGTTTTTATGGGTCTTACTATGACATGTGATGATCCACATTAAGTAATTTTGATTGGGTGACATTTTGGGGCTAATTGGTTAACATATTTTATTTGTTATCTATACATTACGTTTGATGTTGAATTTGGAGGATGTGTTAGTGTGTGTGGTTCATTGGAATCAACTTTGGAAGACTTGTTACAAGATGTATTTAGGTCCCCTTTATCTCATAGAGTGGATCGCATTTAGTGCAATTGATCATGGTGGACGACTTTTTGTAATTCAGGTATATTATCTGTGGTCGATCTAGTTGAGGGCTTCACTGAATAACCTAGTATATATAGATGTGTGGATGTGTTAATTGTAATATGGATTGATTATAAATGATGTGAAATCATATGTCGAGAAGAAGAAGTGCAAATATTAGTTTGTGATGAGCTTTGATGATCATATTCTTCAATGTGATAGAGTTTTGAGATGGTGAATGTGTGAGTTATGTTTTCCATGATATTTTTTTCTTGACATAGTGGTTCAAGGATAGTTTTATGATCAGGATATATTAGTCATTTTAATTCATCATTTTCCTATACCTATCAAAAGATAGTGAGACCTTTTGGCATCTTGTGCAGATTTGTATCTTGCTCTAGAGTAGTGAGCTTCAATTACGCAAGTTTGTTGTATCTTGCCCTAAGATTGTGTGTCTTAGTAATTCAAGTCAATTGTATCTTTCCTTGAGGTTGTTTGCCTTAGTCTTGCAAGTCCAAATTAGGAGCAGTGAGCTTCTTTTCCTTGAGCCTAAAACATTATAATCAATTATTTAGATTGTGAGTATGTTTCTCACCGAGGTTTTTCCCTACTAAGGGTTTTCCATGTAAATATGGTGTTCACTTGTGTATTGTATTTATAGTTTCATGTTTCATTATTGAATAAATAAGATAATTGTAGTTTTAAGTTTAAAAGCTTAAAGATAAATTGGCTTAAGGTCTGGACTGATTCACCCCTCCCTCTCAATCCTTTGGTGTGTTCAACAATTGGTATCTCAACAAGGTTCCTTTAAGATAATATTAACTTCTTGAGGAAGGTACGAGATGGAACAAAGATTAATTTCAACGCACCAAAGTTATATGGCATGATTTCTTCTACTTGGAAGGCGTAGATGGAATATCATTTAAATAATTTGCCACTTGGAATATGGGATATTATCCAAACTAGTTATATTGCTCTAACTACTAGTCCTACTACTACAGACGAGGTTGAGAATCATGAAAATAATGCCAAGGAAAGAAAATATAATTGTCAATAGTTTGAGTGACTCAAAGCTCTTGAAGTTCATGGGATACAAAATTGCAAAGCAAATTTGGGATAAGTTGAGCAACATTTATGAAGCAGATCAAAAGACCAAGAAAGTCAAGATGTATAATTTAAAGTATAGATTTGAAACACTGAAAAATGTCTAAAGATGAGAATGTTGACGATTACATGGGCTGATTAAATGGGGTAGTAAATGCAATCAAAGGTATTGGTGGAGAATTGAAAAAAAAATATTGTGAGAAAAGTAATGAGGACTGTAATGCCCCGCCAGGAAACCCCTAAGGGTTTAAGTTAAAAACACTCGAATAGAGTGTAAATATTTTTTTTCTTTATAATAATAATAATTATGAACGTTAATAATGAGAGTTATTACTGATTAGTTACAACATTAAGATATTTTGGAGTTATCTGAAAACTTAGATAACAAAGCGGAAGACTAAATGAACCTAAGGAGTCTCCCAACGCGATTACGTAACCTTACACCTAACTCAACTTGCGTCAATAGATCTAATAAGCCGGATAACTTAATTACGAGATAATGCATATGACATGATTATATATATGTTCAATGATTTGACATCTTATAATTTTAGGAAGCGTTCATTTACTTTGGGTGGTTAGGAGGTCATTGTGAGGTTATTTACTCAATGCACATTAACACCTAATTAATTTAAGAGGCCTCCCTTAAGGTTTAATGCGATTTAACTAACGAAGTTCATTCATTGGTTTTAAGATAACCACCCACATTTGAAAGCTTTCTTAAATATTAAAAGTTTGGTTAATAAGTTGAGATTCGTTCATTAAGGAATTAAACTACAATTAATAGAGTGAGGTCCCTTCATTTGATTTCATGCATAGCCAACTAGTGAGTCGTAGTTCTTTTATGGAGGTTAAAATGTGAGTAGCCATAGAATTTCATTCATTGAAGTTTTAATAATGCTAACAAAAGGAGTTCGATTCATTAAGGTAAAATGTGTTAGGAACACATGAGTTCATCCTTTAAATTAAAATATAGTTAGCAAGATGAAATTCATCATTACAGGATTAAAATATAAGTTCATAGTGACGTTCTTCCATTAGGATTAAAATACAATTATCTTATTGCATATCACTCTTTTTAGTTAAATGAAGTTAATATGAAAGATACATTTACTAAGATGGAGATATAAACAACTATACAAATACTTCCCATTTTAGTTCAATTTTAGCAATCATAAAGGGATTCTTTTACTAGGGTTATAATTATGGAAGGCTAGTTGAGTTCACCCTTTGTATAAAATTATTCTGATAAGATTATTTGTTAAGATTCAAACGTAAACAACTAAGTAATTTCATCTAATAAAACAAAATATAATTAACATGGAGATACTCATTTACTAAGGTAAGAAGGTAAATACCCATATGAGGTTCATCCTTTTTAAATTTCAATCCAAGGATTATAACATCAATTCTAACTTTGTTTACCATTCACATTCGTTCATTTTACATGCTTAATAACAAGATAATCCAATGATGTAACCCAGCAAGATTCTTTCCACTATTACTACTTTTAATTCACATTATCAAAATTCTTTTCCCATAATCTTAATTACAATCTTCCATGAACCTGATTTACTACATTTGTCAAGATGAATAATTTTATGCACTTATATTTAAATTCGTTACTTTCCCATCGTACACATTACAAGATAACAACCATACATGATAACTTACAGCATGAAACAAAGGAAGCTAAAACATCGCATAACACAGGTATGATCTCGGAGTTCACCCCTAAAGGGGCTACATCTCCGGGTCTGTTCAACTGCAAGACCCCTTTGGTATTATATCGTTAGGAATACATAATTTATAAGTCTTTTACATCTTTGCCACATAGGCGGATACAACCAATTTACAAATGACCACTTTGATCCACAAATCCTAATTGACTTCCACGTAGAGGCAGAACCAACAGTGCATGCAAAAAGGAAGTACAAGGTCCATTGCTCAACAGTACCCTATTTAGAGGCCTAAGACTTAACAGGTGTCCCATTGACAACACGACAGGGTCCAAACAAATACATCAAGGTTTGCCATCACTTTAACAAGGCAAATACAAAACTTAAACTTATAACTTTCCAAATCGATACATTGTCCAACTTCCATTCATTCTACTAGCATATCGATGAAGTAATAACAAAATATACGAAGATAATTTAGGTTCAAATTTCATTCTCTCCTATACTTTAGTTTTCATTTCTAAAATTCTCGGAAGATCTTAATCATTCAAATCGAAAGACAATGCTTATTTAGAAGAAATACAACGTCCTATTAAAATATATTTCATAACGTTAGCAATGGTGTTTTATTTTAAAGGTCTTCAAATACAGACAATATTTGATCTCTTCTCCAAGGATTACCTTTCCTATTAAAAGAAGTTCCAAATTTAAACGTTTGTTAATATCAATTTAATAATCTAAGATTAATAAATTTTAATTAATCTACAAATAAAAAAAAGATATGCAATCTCCATTATTTGATATATATATATATATATATATATATATATATATATATATATATATATATATCAAATATTTAGCACTAAAATCTAAATTTATTAAAAAATAGATTTTTCTACAAACTTAATACAACTTCTTTATTTCATCCCCCATTTCATTTATAAATGCTAATATTATATTTATTATTATTATTTTTTTAAATGATAATAATAAAAATAAAAATAAAATAAAATAATAAAAAAAACTAAAATAAAAATTGGGGGGGGGGAGGGGGGGGGGGGGCACTGCGGGGCCCATCTCCCAACCTGGAAGGCGCGGAGATCTCGCAGTCCCCTCGCTGCATTACTGTGGCACAGGGATTCCCCTGCGAGTCGCCGTGGACGCAGGGTTTCCCTGCGGACACTGCGGTCGCAGGTTTTACCCTGTGGCCACAGTGGACATAGGGATTCCCTGCGGCCACAGTGGTCGTAGGGTTTCCCTACGGAGCCATGGGGGAGGGGAGGAAATGGGGGAGGGGGCGGCGGTGCGAGCCGAGCTTCGGCTCCTCCGCCCGCCAAACCCTAAGCCCAAAAACATATATTTTTTTTTGTTTCTTTTTAATATATATATTTTTTTTAAGATTCACAGTGTAAAACTAAAACATTTTTGAATGAGGATACTGAAAGAAAATGCATACACAGTCACAGCCATAGCCATTTTTTTTTTTTTTTTTTTCTTCTTTTTATCCTTTCTTTTTTTTTTTTTCCCAGAATAATAAAGCCATAGATTGGGAAAGATTTTCCTTCTTCCAAAAAGTCCAAGAAGCCATGACAAATCTAAAATCCAAAAACAACCAAACTTTCAGCAAAACTGAAAACTAAGTCTTAAGAACACTCATGGGTAGTGTCATTTCTATTTTTCCAGCATTTCATGGAGAACATTCTACACAAATTTGTATTTTTTTTTTATTCAACAATAAATAAAAAGGTAGGTTGGATTCCTACCTCATAACGCATTCCGGGCATGGCTTGAAGGAGAGCTCCACCTGCAACTCCCAACAAAACTCCTTTTTTTTTTTTTCCCCAAAAAAGCTCCCCCAAAAGAACCCCCAAAAACATTTCCAAACTAGGTTAAAATGAGAAACCCTATTTTTGCCCTAATTTTCAATTTCGAATTTAGGCATTTTTTTATTTTTAAAATAAAAGAGAATGAAAAATGGAAATCATTCCTTTCCATTATTCAATCCTTCTTATTCGTTTTTTCTTTTAAAATTAAAAAGCTTTCATTTCTTATTTAACTCTAATTTTAAATTTCTTCATATTACTTTAGCCAACACTTATATTTTGAACTATTAACAAGGATAATGCATTTTGATTAATTTAAATTTCCAAAAAAAATCAATCTTTTATACTATATTAACTTTACAAGTAAAAAGAATAATTTCCTTTAAAATAATAAAATTTACCCTTTCTTTCCAAAATGCGAAAATGATGAATTTATTTCTATTTCCCACATGACTTTAAATCTTTCCTTTCTAAAACGCATAACTCATTAAATTCGTTATTATTAAAATTAACCATTAAATTAACTCGCTACAACATAATAAAGCGACCTTTTAAATAAATGACTAATCTAATGAAAGAAATCTATTTACTCTAATTTTCTCAACTAATAATGTGTAAATGAACACATTAATTCAAGTTAACTACTTTAAGCTTGCTACAATTATAATTAAAACGATCTCTTTAAATTAACGATTAATCATATAAAAGAAGCTACCTATTTAAATTTCTATATCACTAATGTGTACGTCTACTCATTAAATTGAATTTAATACTTAGGATAACAAACTCCACTTACCCTGCACAAGGCACGCAAATCAAGGAAGTCCACCAAATCACATGACACGCAACCCCATGCAAGGAAAGCCCCATGAATCTACACACGATGCTCACTTGACCATGGCTAAGGCAAGATGAAAGTTTAATGACCCCCAAATCCGAATTCTAAGGATGGAGGAGGTTTACTCAAACCTGCAAACCCCGAAGGAGATGAACCTCGCCTTAGGCGGTGTCGTACCTGCAATCTCCTACACCCATGAATCACGCAAGCATACATATACATATACTTATTAAATGAAGGTGTTAGCTCAAGATTTATCACAAGGGTTAGGAACAATTACATTTACACAAGAATCGATGCAAAAGCACAATAATAGGTATGCACGATTATTTATATTATCTAAACTACACATTGCACCACGGTTAACCTACCATTCAAGAATGCCACATAGGAAGTCAACCTAGGTCAAACGGGTATTACAAGTTCGACTAGGGTAGGGGCATTACAAGGACACTTCCTATATTTTATAAACCTAAGTTGTATGTGTGTGAGGTGAAAAATGATGATGACAAACTATTGCAAAACCAAAAAGATCTAACCACAAACAATCCAAGTCCTAAAATAAAACATTCACCATACACCAATAAAGAAACCTAAGAACATGCAAATTAACAAATTGAAACAATAATACCATTCAGATGCCAAGTAGGGTTTGATCTCTATTGTCTCCTATCTCCATTGATCTTGTTTTATATATTTTCTCTCAAATTTTGTATTGTGCACAAGAGATTAACAACTCAAGGATTGTGATTGTTCATTTGATCGCTTGAAGGCTTGATAAAATGCATTAACTAGATGATTGATTAGATGAGTTAGAATTAGAAGGATTAAAAAATCCTCTTATATAGAAGACACTTTAGAAAAATGGAGGGATAGGATTAAGAGGTGAAAAGATAAATGGTTAGATAGGATTAAAGATTGATAAAATAATGAACTAGGGTAGGTAGAGGAAAATTAAGAGATAAATGACATGTGTCATAGAAGGGAAAAAGCTAATGAGTTAAATAAATAAATGAATATTTGTTTAATTAATAGAGGAAATGGGACCAATTAAATAAATAAAATATGTATTTAATTTAGGGAAATAATAATTTAAATAAATAAAAATATTTATTTAAATGAGGAAAGGCTTAGAAGAGGATAAATGAAATAATTAAATAAATAAGAATTTATTTAACTAATAGAAGACTTGGGATAAAATAATTAAATAAATTAAATATTTATTTAATTAAATAGGACAATTTTAGGTGTCTACAGTATGCTATTGAAGAAAGCCATAACATGGATACATATACCTTGGATGAGCTTTATGGATCACTCTCTACCCTCGAAATATCAGTGTTTGAGGAGTTGCACAATATCAAGAATGAGGTTGCTTTCAAAGCCACCAATAATATTGAAGATGTACCTAAAACAAGCAATGATCTAGATGATATTGAAGTGAACTTTGTGAGGAGACTTAAAAAGGATACGGAAAATACAAAGGTAATTTGCCCTTCAAATGTTTTGATTGTGGAAACATTGATTATTATTTTGCTAGATGTATTTTTGGGGAAGATAACTATAAGAGTAATTATAGGAGAGATGATAGAAACAAAAGAATAAATGACATAAATAATCCTATAAAGATTTTTTGTTCAATGAAGACCTATTCCTCTGAAGAAGAAGATTGTGATGACCCAAATAATGAATCATTATTTTTGGTCTTAAAAGAAAAGGACAGTGAAAAGTCTGGTACTCTGCATGATGAGAAGAACATTGATATTTCAATGACTGTGAATACTGCACTGCATGCAAAAGTGGAACCTAAAGCTTGGATAATTACTTTTGGATGCCTTTGTTGGTGAGGAGGTTGCGCCTATTTGTGGCAAAGGAACCATATTCATTGATGGTAAGCATAAGACAAATGATGTTTAGCATGTTAAAGGTTTGAGACATAATCTTTTGAGTGTGATTCAAATGTGAAATAAAGGCTACAAGCTCATATTTCATGTGCCCAAATGTAAGATTATAAAAGGAGGAACTAGAAGGTTAGTTGTAGAAGGTATGAAAACAAATGGTAATGTCTATTATGTAAAATAAAACAAAGGAAGCAATTGTTTGTTGATACAAAGAAGTGAATGTTGGTTATGACACAAAAGAAGGGGACATATTAACTTTGACAACATGATGAAGATTAGTTCTACTCATGCTATGATATATTTGCCAAAGATTATCAAACTTATCAATATTTTATGCAAAGAATGTTAGATGGGAAAAAAACAAGGAACAAATTCAAGAACAAGGAATATTCTACCACAAGACCTTTGGAGTTAATTCATACTAACCTATGCAGGCCTACAAGGGAAAGAGGACTAAATGGTGAAAGGTATTTTATGTTTCTTATTGATGATTATTCTAGAATGACATGGGTTGCTTTCATAAAGGAAAATTAGAAGGACTAGATAGATTTAAAGTATTTAAATCTATGGTTAAAAACTAGATAGAATCTAAGATCAAATGTTTAAGGTCTAATAGATGAGGATAATTTACATCAAATGAATTTGATATATTTTGTGAAGAGCATAGTATTGGGAAGCAATTATCTGCACCTAGGACTCCACAATAGAATGGAGTGGTTAAAAGATTGAATGGGACTATTGTTGAAATGTATAGAAATATGTTGGAAGTCTTAGCACTAAATTATGTGTTGTCATTGATGTCAAATCTTGTGGTCTGAATTAAGTTTGGATGTGGTATGTTGAGTAGAAGCATTTGATTAAGGCATGTTTTTTATTAAGGAAAAAGCAGGTTGTGTGTTTGGAGGTTTCCCAATTTTACCAAATAATTTTGGTGTTTTGGAAGATGTTATTCAGTGCTATCTTTGGGTTCGGATTGGTCCGGATCTCGAGGTTTGAGACCAAATATTGAAGTTGTTTAACATAGCATGCAAATGTGTTTTTGGGTTTGACTTTGGTGATGTATGTAACAAGTTGAAATGTTTGATGAGGAACAATGTAATATGGTCTACTTTGCATTCCTTCCTACCACCAGAATGTTTAGTGGAGACCTATTTTAGATCTTTGTCTTAGCCAACCTTGAAAATTATATTTTTTCGGAGATAGTATATATAGGAGTATAGTTTGATGAGATTTATAGGGATTTTTTTGTTGAAGACATGCGAGATTGAAGGAATCTAGTTGTACTTTTTGTGTGGAGAGAGTGTTGTGGATTATTACTAGAAGCAATTCCGACAGTTCATATTGTGTTTTTTAATGGTGGATTCTCTTTATCTTTCTTTCTTCTTCCACAGTGAGCCTTTCAAGGTAGTGAGCCCACCAACAGTGAGCCTTTAAGGGTAGTGAGCCCACTTGCAGTGAGCATCTTGGCAGTGAGCCTTTAAGGGCAGTGAGCCCACTTGTAGTGAGCATCTTGGCAGTGAGCCACCCTTTGTAAAAATCACCTTAACCGATATCACATTAACTGGTGTTTATATATTGATAATTAGCATTCTCCATGGTTTTTCTCTTCTTGGGTTTTCCACATACATTTTGGTGTTTCTTGTGTCTGATCTATTTCGTGCATGTGCTTTCATGTTTTATTAATTTTGTTTATTATTTTGAATCTATGAATTAAAGTTAAAAGAAATTTTTATTATCAACTAGTTCACTCCCCCCCCCTCAGTTGCCCAGATATTCAACAATCGGTATCAAACCTTTGGTTCCTAATATAGAGCTTAACCGCTTGGGGTAGAACCCGATCTGATGCCACACAAATTATCCATTGCTATCTTTGAAGGATCTGTTGGTATTTTGGATGTATTACACTGGTTTTGTCATTGATGTCAACACTTGTCAACACTTATCAACACTTGGAGATTCTTGGTTATGTTCACCGACATGTTCAGTGACTTATGCACAGTCACCAATATCTGGTTCACCGGCAGGTTTTATTGTTCACCGACACTAAGGATGACTTGAAGATTACTTGGTTATGTCAAAGACATTGTTTGGACACTTTGTTTTGGTGATTTGGTCATTGATCTAATTGGGTTTGCATATTTGTTGTTACCAGCAAATAGGTCTAGGCTATGGACCAACAAGCGTTATCTATTCCAAATTAGCACGACACGCTATGAAGATGATTTGTTATTATTGTAAATGCATTGAGCCGACATGATGCATCACATATTGATTCATTTGTATTTGATTTTATTGTAATAACTTTAGTGAGCCGACCTACACATTTGGTCTTAGGTTTTGGTATATATGTAAGATCTCTTTTGTGAGATTAGTGTGAGTGTGGAAGAGGAATATAATAAGGTATATGTGAATATAAGAAAATCTATACACGCAGACATCATTCAAGATTCAAGGAGGTTTTGAAGAAGGCAAATCAGAGCTTAACCAGTACTGAATCCAACATATGAAGATGCTATTTTGTGCAGTACATTATCATTGGATTTAACCATCCAATTATAGTCAGTGTGACTCCCATTTTGTGATTGAGCAATGAGCTCTAGGCAGTTGGCCTTTCTGCATGTGCATAATCCATATTGTACACACATACTATCTGTAGTAGTATCATTTGATTGTGGGTAAGGTTTCCCACCATGGTTTTTTCGCTTACAGGGTTTCCACGTACAAATATTTGTGTTATGTGTTGTGGATGTAATTTGTCTTTTTGTTTCATGCATTAAACTTTACTGGCATTACAATTAACTGTCAAAAATGTTTACTAGAATAAAGTTTGGTTTACCGATATTATGCATTAAGTTTGGTTAAGTTATATTTGGTTTAAAATTAATAGAAAACTGATTCACCCACCCCCCCCCCCCCTCTCAGTTGTCTCTAGGACCTAACAGGATCTAATTATAGCTTCTGGAAAGTAAAGATGAGAGATTATTTGGTTTCTCTAGGTTACAACACTTGGAAGGCTGTGGAGACTAAGTATGTTCTACCAACGAATAGTCTTAACACTCTGGATGAGATTCAAGCCTATGAAGAAAATGAAAAAGAAAGGTATGCTATTTTTCAGTGCATTATCAAAAACTAAATTGACTAAGGTTATCTCTTTGAATACTGCTTCTGAGATTTGATAGAAGCTGAAAGACGTATATGAAGGAAATGAGAGAGTCAAGTTGACAAAGAGGTTAACAACTAAGAGAAGATACGAAAACCTGAAGATGGAAGGAGAAGACATTGTAAGCTATTTTGAGAGGTTGACACTACAGTGAATGAAATCAGAGAACTCGAAGGTACCTTGACCAATGAAGATGTGAGAGAAAAAATCTTGATGACATTACCAATAAGCTATAGTGATAAGATCTCAGCCATTGAAGAAACTTATGATCTAAAGAAGTTCACCAAAGAGCATCTTTTTGGTACTCTTATTGCATTTGAAGTAAGAAAGTTTGGAAAAGACAAAGACAAGTCAGAGACTGCATTCACGGTATTTGAAGACAATCCAGATGATGAAGAAAGACTGGATGAGGTGGAAGAGAACTTTGTGAGAAAACTGAAGAAAGGTAGTGGCAAGTACAAAGGTATGTTATCCTTTAAATGTTTTAGATCTAGAAAGATTGGCCATATTGCAACTAGATGTTTGGAAAAAGGATCTAGACAAAAGGTTAAGGAAATAAGGGAAAATTCAATAAGAAATTTTATTATGTTAAAGATGATGTCGACATCTCAGATGATGTCGGCATCTCAGATGATGAATCAGACTATGAGGATGGCGATTTCTTGTTTATGGTAGAAAAGGATGTTCCTAAGTTTGATATCTCTAAGATTGTTTCTAATGCATTTCATGCTAGAAGAGATAAGAATGAATGGTTGATTGAAAGTGGATGTTCAAATCATATTACCGGTAATAAAAGTAAGTTCATAAAACTTGAAAAATATGATGGAGGTTCAGTTAGGTTTGGAGATGATTAGACAACACAGATTGTTGGTATTGGATCAATTACTTTTGATGGAAAACATAACACTGAGAATGTTTATTATGTGAAGGGTTTTCATCATAATCTCTTAAGTGTTGGATAGATGTGCGAAAATGGATACAATGTTGTTTTTCAAGACAATGGATGTGAAATCCAAAAGGAGTCTGGAACGGTCATTGCAGCTACAAGAAGGACAAATGGAAATATGTACCAATTGGAAGGAGATACAAAACATTGCTTGATATCACAACTCGATGACAACTTTCTATGGCACTGGATGATGTGTCATATCAATTTTGACAACATGGTGCAAATTAGTTCAAGGAGTGCAGTAAGAGATTTGCCCAAATTGACTAAATTCGGAGAATGCCATCTATAGAGAATGTCAAGTCAGAAAGTATACTAGAAGCACATTCAAAGGAAAGGAGTACTCGTCCATCGAATTACTAGATTTGGTTCAAATAGATCTTTATGGTCCAATCCAGACAAGGAGCCTGTTAGGTGAGAGGTATTTCATGTTATTGATAAATGATTATTCTAGAATGACGGGTTGTATTTTCGAGAGAGAAATATGAAGCATTAGAGAAGTTCAAAATATTCAAGGAAAAAGTAGAGAATGAGGTTGATAGGAAAATCAAGTGTTTAAGGTCTAACAGAGGAGTATTCATCTCAGATGAGTTCAATGACTTCTGTGAAAAACAAAGAATCAAAAGACAATTATCTACCCCCAGGACACCACAACAGAATGCTGTAGTTGAAAAAATGAACCAGACTATACAAGAGGTAGCTAGAACCGTGATAAAAGGAGGAGAGTTACTGTAAGTTTATTGGAAAGAAGTAATTCATACAACAACATACACTCTTAATAGAATTTGATATCAGAGGAAGTATGGTAAGACATCTTATGAACTTTGGTATGGAAGAACTTGGACAGTGAAATTTTTTAAAGTATTTGGAAGCAAGCACTATATCCAGAGAGATGAGGGTAATCTTGGAAAGTTTGACAGAAGAGCAGATGAAGGCATATTCTTGGGTTATTCAACAAAGAGCAAATAATATAGATGTTACAACAAAATGTTGAATAAGATTGTTGAAAGTGCAACCATAAAAGTTGGTGAGAGTACTTCAAAGGATTCAAAAATAGTAGCTTGATATGAATTAGATGTCCAAAGAAAAGGAAAAGAAAGAAGAAATAAGGAGTGAATAAAACAATGATCAAGATGCTCCAACATCTACATCTAAGACTCCAAGGTATGTCTGGAAGAATCACTCAAAAGAAAATATCATCAGAGACAAAAGAAAGGTTGTTATCACAAGAAGCAAAGCAACACAAGAACAAGTCTTGTTGTGTTTACTATATGAAACTAAGCCAAAGATAGTAGAAGAATCTTGTAATGATCAGAACGAGATGGAGGAAATGAAAGAGGAACTAGATCAGATTGAGAAAAATCAGACATGGGAATTAGTTAATAGATGGGAAGACAAGAATGTGATTGGAACTAAATAGGTATTCTGGAACAAGTTGGATGAAGATGGAAAGGTTGTAAGAAACAAGGCAAGGCTGGTTTTCAAAGGATACACTCAGATGGTTTGCAAAGGATACACTCAGATTGAAGGCACTAACTTTGATTATATTTATGCCTCAATTGCAAGAATGGAGGCAATTCAAATTTTCTTGGTGTTTGCAGCATTTAAGGACTTCAAAGTGTATCAGATGGATGTAAAATCAACATTCTTGAATGGAGAATTGAAAGAAGAATTTTACATTGAACAAACAAAAGGTTTCAAGTTGAGAGATGATCCAAACATTGTGTGCAGATTGAAAAAGGGTTTGTATGGACTGAAACAAGGTCCTAGAGCTTGGTATGGGAGGTTAGACAAGTATCTAACTGATCAAGGATTTCAAAAGGGTTCAATGAACAATAATTTGTACTTGAAGACAGATTCAGGTAAAATTTTAACTATGATAGTATATGTTGATGACATAATCTGTGGAGGAAATGATGACATGTGCAGAAGATTTGCTAATGAGATGTAGAAAGAATTTGAAATGTTTATGATTGGTGAGTTAAAATTCTTCCTTGGATTGCAAGTTAATCAAAATGACAAAGAAATTTTTATTTCTTAGTCTAAGTATGTCAAAGAACTATTAAAGAAGTTTAGGTTGGAGAATTACAAACTAGTATGTACACCTATGACTACCAGATGAAAGTTAACTACATATGATAAATTACTTAAGGCGGATGAAAGTCAATACAGATCAATGATTGGAGGATTGTTATATTTGACTGCTACCAGACTGGATATCATGTATGCAATATGTTTGGCAACTAGATTTAAGCAAGAACCGAAAGAATCTCATGTTGTGGCAATAAAAAGGATTTTTAAATATTTTAAAGGCACAAAAGAGTTTGGTTTGTGGTATCCTAGGAGCTCATATTTTACCCTCGTAGCTTACACAATTGTAGAATGGGTCGGAAGTGTTGATGACAAAAAAAGTACAAGTGGAGGAGCATTTTTCCTTGGCTCTTGATTAGTTGCTTGGTCAAGTAAGAAGAAAGACTTTGTGTCTCTATCTATAGAAGAAGCATAATACATTGCAACATCTTCTTATTGCACTCAAATTCTATGGATGAAGAAAACTTTTAAGGACATTGGTGTAAAGTTTGATGATCCTATCTCAATCATGTGTGATAATACTAATGCAATAAATATCTCAAAGAATTTGGTACAACATTCCAAAACAAAGCATATATATATATATATATATATATATATTAGGTATCACTTCTTGAGGAAAAAAGTTCTAGATAATGAGGTTAGACTTGAGTATGTACCTACAAAAGAGAATATTGTAGATATGTTCACTAAGGCATTGTGCAAATATACTTTTGATTATCTCTGACAGAAGTTAGGGGTATTACCCCTCCCTAGCTTGAACTAATGTGCATTGGTACACTGAGTAGCCTATATATTCTTTTCTGGATTGATGCTTATGTGCTTCCTTTCAAGGGGAGAAGGAGTAAGTTTCTTGGGGGGGAGTTTTGTGCACCTTTGTCATTGTTGTCTCAGGGGGAGAGAGCGTAGAGAGAGTTTGTATATTAACTTCTTGTTGTTGTTGTTGTTGACGAATGTTTCCATAAATGATAAAGGGGGAGATTGTTAGCATTACATTATGTGTTGTCATTGGTCTCAAATCATGTGTTCTGGATTAAGTCTGGATGTGGTATGTTCAGCAGAAACATTTGATTAAGGCATGTTGTGTGTTTGGAGGTTTCTCGATTTTACCGAATGATTTTGGTGTTTCAGAAGATGTTATTTAGTGCTATCTTTGGGTTCAAAATGGTCTAGAGCTCGAGGTTTTGGACTAGATATTGAAGTTGTGTAACATAGCACTCGAATGTGTTTTTGGGCCTGAATTTGGTGATGTATGTAATATGTTGATATGTTTGATGAGGAACGGTGTAATATGGTCTACTTTTCATTCCTTCCCACCACTAGAATGTTTAGTGGAGATCCATTTTAGATCTTTGTCTTAGCTAACATTGAGAATTATATTTTTCTAGGGACAATATATGTAGGATTATGGTTTGATGAGATTTTATGTGGCTTTTTGTGTTGAAGATGTGTGAGATTGAAGGAATCCAGACGTTGTGTGGAGAGAGTGATGTAGATTATTACTAGAAGCAGTTCCGATTGTTATTTTTTGTGGCGTATTCTCTTATCTTTCTTTCTTCTTTGGCAGTGAGCCCATCGGCAGTGAGCCCACATGCAGTGAGCACCTTGGCAATGAGCCATACTTTGTAAAAATCACCTTAACCACTGTTTATATATTGAGAATTAGCATTCTCTATGGTTTCTCCTTCTTGGGTTTTCCATGTAAATTCTAGTGTTTCTTGTGTCTGATCTGTTTTGTGCATGTGCTTTCATGTTTTGCTAATTCTGTTTATTATTTTAGATCAACGAATTAAGGTTAAAAGAAAATTTTATTGTCAATTGATTGACCCCTCCCCCTCTTAGTTGCCTGGACATTCAACATAAATATGCTAACTTGCCCAAAGTATATTGGAAAGAATTTGTGCATATTGTTATATATATTCTTAACAAGGAACAAGTAAGAGTGAATCACACAAAGGTACCTTATGAACTATGGAATGGAAGATCTACATTCAAATATTTCAAAATATTTGGAAGCAAGTACCACATCAGAAGAGATGAAGATGACTTGGAAAAGTTTGATGCAAGATTAGATGAAGGAATATTTTTGGGATACTCTATAAAGAGAAAGGCATATTGATGTTACAATAAAAAGGCAAAAAATATTGTCTAGAGTACAAATGTCAAAGTAAGTTAAGAATGGAATCTAGTTGCATTTGAACCTGAGATTGAGATAAAAGATTCCCCCATTATTTAGAAGAGAAGGATGTTCCAGAAGATAAAGAAGAGTCAAATGTAGAAGAAGAGGAATCTTGACAAACACCTAAAACACCTGCAAAATATGTACAAAAGAATTAGACAAGAGATCAAACAAAAATAAAGGAGTTGAATCAGATAGAAAATAATCAAACATGGGATTTGGTACCTAGACTAGTGGACAATAATGTGATACGAATGAAGTGGGTGTTTCAAAACAAGCTGAATGAAGATGGAGAAGTCACAAGAAAAAAGGCAAGATTGATTTGTAAAGGATATTCACAAGTTGAAGGTATAGATTTTGAGGAGACTTTCTCTCTAATAGCTAGGATGGAAGCTATATGAATGTTTCTTGCATTTTTTGTTTACAAGAACTTTAAGGTATATTAGATTGATATCAAGTCAACATTCTTAGATGGAGAACTTGAAGAAGAGGTGTATATTAAAAAACCATATGGGTTTCAATTGTCAAAATATCTAGATATGGTCTGCAAACTCAAGAAGCCCCTTTGTGGACTTAAGAAAGCTCCCAAAGCTTGATATTCAAGGTTGGATAGATATTTGTTGTACCATAACTTCAAGAAATGTACAACAAATAGTAATCTCTATTTTAAAGTTGGAAAAGGGAAACTATTGATAGTGGTTGTATATGTTGATGATATCATTTTTGGTGGATATGAAGATGTTTGCAAGAGGTTTGCAAAAGAGAAACAAAAAGAATTTGAGATGTCAATGATTTGTGAGTTGTCATTTTTCCTTGGTCTTCAAATAGTACAATTAGATGATGGTATTTTCATTTCTTAGACCAAATATATCAAGGAGATGTCGAAACAATTTGGTATGAAGAATTGTAAACCAATTGGAACCCCTATGGTTACTGTTTATCATTTAAGAAAGGTTGATGGATCTCCAAAAGTTGATCTGAAACAATATAGATCTATGATTGGTGGAATATTGTATTTGACTACCTCAAGACCAAATATTATGCATGATGTCTATTTGGTTGCCTGATATTAAGCTAATCCAAATCAATCTCATGATCAAGCAATGAAAAAGATATTCAAATACCTGAAAGGGGCTCAAGATTTTGGTATTTGGTATAAGAAGGATGATGGTTTCTCTTTGAAATATTACACTAATGTTGATTGGGATGGATGTGCTAATGATAGAAGAAGTACAAGTGGTGGTGCATTTTTCTTGGGAGACAGATTAGTCTCTTGGTTGAGCAAGAAGTAGGATATAGTGTCATTATCTACAACGAAATCAAAGTATATTGCAATAGCATCTTGTTGTACTTAAGTCATTTGGATGAAGCAAACTTTTAGAGATAAAGATAATGTATGATGAGTAAATTCTTTTATGTGTGATAATAAAAGTACAATTAACATTTCAAAGAATTTGGTGATGCATTCAAGGATTAAACACATTTTTATCCAATATTATTTTTTAAGAGAGAATGTTGCAGTGAAGGAAGTCAGATTGGAATATGTGCCTACAAAGGATTAGATTGCAAATATTTTCACCAAAGCATTGTTAAAATATACCTTTGATTATCTTCGATATAATTTAGGGTTTATTGCCCCTCCTTCAAAATAGATGCACAGAAGTGGTGCATCATTGCACTGGGATAATCAAAGTTTATCCTTTGTCTCCTAAATTGATGTGGTGTCTACTCTCAAGGGGAGCAGTGAAGGTTGTGATTTATTGATTGCAGAAGAGAGATATCCATGTCAAAGTGAGTGTTGCAGATATTAGAGTTATACCCAGAAGGAGAAGAAAGAGTTATAGTGACCAGGTTTGTATTGTTATGCCCTTTATCCTTGGTCTCAAAGGGGGAGGAAGTTTCAATTTGGTGGTATAAGTGTTGTCATCGATAACAAAGGGAGAGATTGTTGTGAATATGGTTGTGTTGTCATTAATGTCAAACTTGTTTGGTATTATCATTGAGGTCACAAGTGAATATGAGTTTGTATTGTCAATGTTTGTGGAATAATAATTTGTAATTGTGAGGTTGTGGTCTGGAAACGAGTGTCCATATGTTGTTATGTTGTTTGGGGGTGAAATTGAGTTAATATGAGGTGTTTCTAGAAGATGACAGTAGTGGATGTTACAATATGTAGGAAAGGGTATTTAATGCCTTTATAGAGGATTCTCTACTTTCCTCTAGTTTTTGAAGATGATGGCTTGTGATTTTGGATATAATGTCTACATTTTATGGATGTTGCACTATCATGCTTTTAGGTCCTATGTTGCTCAGATGGTGAAGTTGGTGATTGATGTTTACTGATAGTGGGACTGTCTATCATGATTGGTTTAGAGAATCTTCCACATTGCTCCAGTATGATGATTGAAGTGTTGTGACTCAAAGGACATGTTCATATGGTTCATGTAGTGTTCCAATTTAGATTTCATGTGTTGGTTTTCTTGACAAGTGAAGTTATGTTGTTTTGTTGTTCGATGTGGTCAATTATGTTCATCTCTAGCTAACTTAGTTGGTTTATCTTATCTGGTTCATACTCTTTTAGTCTAGATATACATTGGAGGTTGAGTTAGAATATTGTTATGGGTCTACCATGGTGTGTGATGATCTACATTGAGTAATTTTCATTGGGTGATGTTTTTGGGCTAACTGGTTAATGTACTTTATCATTTATCTACACATTATATTTGATGTTGACTTTGATGGATTTTTTAGTGTGTGTGGTTCATTGGAATCTACTTTGGAAGACTTCTTGTGATGTATTTGGGTCCCTTTTATCTTTTAGAGTGGACTGCATTTAGCACAATTGATCATGGTGGTCGACTTTGTGTAATTCATGTATATTTTGTTTGTGGCCGACCTAGTTGAGGGTTTCAATGAACAACCTAGTATATATGGATGTGTGAATTGTAATATTGATTGATGTGGATTGATTGTAAATGATTTGCAAGAATATGTGGATAAGAGAAAGTGCAAACTTAGGTTTGTGATGAGCTTTGATGATCATATTCTTCAATGTGATAGAGTTTTGAGACAATGAATGTGTGAGTTATGTTTGTCATGATATTGTTCACTTGACATAGTGGTTCAAGGGCAATTTAATTATCAAGAGATATTGTTCATTTCAATTCATCATTTTCCTATGTCTATCAGAAGATAATGAGTCCTTTTGGTAGCTTGTGCAAATTTGTATCTTACCCTAGAGCAATGAGCTCCAGTTATACAAGTTTGTTGCATCTTGCCTTGAGATTGTGTGTCTTAATAATGTAAGTCCATTGTATCATGTGTTAAGGTTGTGTGCCTTAGTCTTGCAAGTACAAATCAAGAGCAATGAGTTTCTTGGGCCTTGAACCTACAACATTGTAATCAATTATTCATATTGTGAGTGTGATTCTCACAATGGTTTTCCCCTGCTTAGGGTTTCCCACATAAATAAGGCATTCTCTTGTGTATTGTATTCTATGGTTTCTTGTTTCATAATTGCAAAAATAAGATAATTGTGGTTTGAAGTTCAGAATCTTAAAGATAAATTGGTTTAAGGTCCATATTGACTCGCCCCCTCCCCCTCCCTCTCAGTCCTAAGGTGTGTTCAATAGAAGTTAGGTAGCATAACAACTTCCTATACTAATCTTGAGAGGAGGGTAATGAAAAAGTTTTACAGTTACAAACAATTAACAATAATAAACATAAATAGCATGCATACTGCAACATAGTGATTTACGCAAGGAAAACCCTTTCAAGAGAAAAAAACCCACACTCTAAAAGCCACCTAATATATTATTCAGAAATCAACAATAGATTACAATATACTTGGAGAGAAATCTTCTTACAAAACTATTACCAATGGAGATATAGAGACAACTCAACAACTACTAGACTCTTCGAATACATCATAGTACACAATCATAATACAATGCCCTCATAAAATAGGGTTGTCTTCTAGGGCAAAAAAAGTGCACAAAATATCCATTGTTAGATCTATGACCTAATGATACACAGTCGGGATTCACAATGATAAATTATAAGTGAAATAAACCCCTATTGAGGCACACTACCCCCTACATCCCCAGCTAGTCACATGACTAGGGTTGGCAAGGGATGATCCTCTTGCAACCCTCTATAGTCAAGGATGTTGCCCCCAAACCCCCATCACTCATGTATCACCAATAACCTTTTATTATTGCAAGGTTGAGATACTATTTTCCCAATAGTTTCAAGTTTCATTTCAAGCACGACAGTTCTAGTTCACTTGAGTGGTGTCAATTGAGGTAGTTGGGAGTCATTTTCTCCTTGAGACCTCATCGTCTTCAAAGTAGCAAATCCCCTCCTCTATAATTGTGTTCATACCCATATTGTATGCACAATATTTGGTGTATGTAAGTCATAAACCTTTTTTGGCATAAGTACATTTTTTTGTACCATGCAACTATCTCCTAGCATGGTGGGTGGACCTATGGGTATGACCTGGTTGGGTAGTTTTCAACCACCATTAGGATCTAGTGGATTCATTGGAATAACATTATATTGTGTTTAAGTTGTAAAAGCTTCATGTCCTCATTATTTATTTTATTGTATGAAAGTTGTAAAATATATAATTCAAAAAAATTGAGTCCTCTTATGGAATGGGAAGGATTTTAAACCACCCGCATAAATGATGGTACTATTATTATTACTCTTATTGCATCTCGATGTGAGTATCAAATGTGCATGCAATTTTATGTATCTTTCATTATTGTTGAGTTGGTTAAAGGAACTTGACCATATTTAGATTTGGTGTTGAAATGAATGTAATATGATAGATTATATTCAATTATGATATTGAATTGAAAAATGTGTTAGCTTCATCTTCCTAATTTGGGGTTGTCTATAAGGACCCTTCATAGGTGATATTGTTTTAGCTCTCCTCATGGTAGAAGGATTTGTGGGGCATGTTGAGAATATTTTCCTTCATCCCTTGTGTCCTTGAAATCATTTCAAAGTCCCTTATTGGCATCCTATTTCTTGGGAATCATCTTTATCTATTTGGTTACATTTTGAAGATCATCTACAAATGTCTAACTTGATCTCTCAATTGTTTTGTGGTCATTTTGGACTTTGTTTTTGTTAAAAGGAAAACTATGTTTCCTTAAGAGACAATTTCACTACATACATTCAGATATATTTAGCTAGTTTTAATACTTAAATAAAAATAAACTAGTTAAACTATCTACTAATAGAAAAATTAAATTAACTTCTTTACTATAGGAATGTAAAATTAGGATGAAAGAGAGTCTTCGATTCAAGTCTGAGCATCTTGTTCAAGGATGTGAGCATGATACATTGATGTCCATATGTAGTGTTGCAGTCTCATATGGACCACAAACAAAAAGACACATAGAGAATGTGAAAATCCAACTTAATGCTCCAACTAACTTGCAAACCTAGATGTGAGAAACACAACTACATATACCAAATATCATAGATTAATAGAAATAACATAGATGAACACAAGAAAACCTCTATGTGTTTGAATATGTTCAAGATACATGCACACATAAAGAAGAAGAAATATGTTTGGGTTTGTTAAATGGGAACTTGCATCAATCAAGTCCCTGTTTTGGTGTCTCCACCTCAGTTGTAGCAAAATAGACAAATAAACAAAAGAAAAATAGCCACAATAATAAATGATTTGATAAGAGATGCGATAAATCACAAGATGCTCAAAGACACAAGAATGATATTACCAAAAAAGCTTTAGGAAGCCAAGAGAGTTGTAAGACTATTGTAGCAAGTTGTTGAAGCTTCTATGAGAGTGTGTGTGTGTGTGTGTGTGTGTGTGTGTGTGAGTGAGAGAGAGAGAGAGAGAGAGAGAGAGAGAGAGAGAGAGAGATGATATTCTAAGAGAGTTTTTTTAGAGATCTTTTAGAAGAGTTTTCTAGAATGAAAATTATTTTAAAAAATAGAGAAGAGGAGGAAAAGAAGGGGTGAACAAGCAATTACAGATCATTTTGAGTCATTTCTACTAACCTAGGTAGGTCACAAGTGGCAATACACTAAAAAAATGACCTTTAAATGACAAAATATCATGGGATGCTAGCACTACGTGTGGACATCCATACTAGGTGCTAGTCTCCAAACAAATCATGCCAAAATATAGAGAAAAATGGGAGAAACATGCTATTAATACAAAATTCATGCAAAAAGGTGGTTGTTGAAAAGGTAAATTGAGCATCCTAAGAGAGGAAAAGGTTAAAGAAAGGGCTGAAATGAGCCTACCAAAATGCTAAGGGAATGGAAACTAAACTAGATACAAAAGTGTAGTTAAAATTGTAAGGGTACACAATTTTTGACAGTGTATAGTTGTTCTTTATTTCATCGAACAATGAGTATTTTTTGGGTATTTAGTGATAATAGTTTATATATAAAATTTATTTCTCTTGGCCTTGTGAATCTTTTCATGTTGCCACTACATTGACAAGTGTCATTATTTGATATTTATGCTAGCTTTAGCATTAAGAAGTGTGCCCTTTCTTGAAAATGACTCGTCGTTCCTACTGATGAAGGACTTGCACCTCCTAGTAGAGAAACCTCTTGTGAGGGTTTGCCCCTTGTGTTAGAATGTCTTTGGTTGAGGAATATCCCACTTAGGCTTAGGTAAGTGTGCCTTGTATTCTAGAAAATGATGGTCATTCATTGAGTTGAGATGTGGTATCTCCTAGTTGTTTCATTGCTTGCATAGTTTCCTCTTAGTGTTGGGAGTTTCATCAAATGTGTTTAGGGCATGGATTTGAGGTAGATTGTTCCCTCATCCTACGCTCATATTAATTCTATAAGAGAATGCAATCATATCTATTCTACAAGATAATGCAATCATGTGATTGTTTAAATGAGAAAAACAAAAAAAAATGAGACTGTTGTTTTCTTTCTTATCCAACCAGAAATGACAACAGAAATGACAACTTTCCTTTCATGTAGTCTATAATTTTACTGATTAAAACTTAAAAAATAATCATATACCAATTTAAAAATGTATATAATAAAAATTACAAAATTTATAAATAATATCATTGAGACAGAGGTTTAGAGGTTCACTTCACAAATCCCCAATTCCTCTCTTAGTTAGAAAACAAAAATGAAATTGTATACATGATCTTGAGTTAGTGATGACCTGGAAAGACTTATTTCCACACTTTTATCAAACACAGAAGAAATCCAGCATGGATAAACTAAGCTCTCATTTCCGCAGGAACTTAGAAATTACCATGCTACACAACTCCAATAGACAGCACACGCTTCACAAAGGATAGAGGCCTTCCTTGCGCCAACATTCTTTTATAAACAAATAGTTTTACTGATAGACTTACCAGGAGTATGTCTCTATGTGGGCTAAGAATGTTTCCTCTGACTAACCAGGGTTTTTAAACGCTACACGCATGAAGTATAAAGGATCTAAGTTCTGAAGAAAAAGGTTTGCATCATGATCTGTTAACTTTCCTGTTCTCCTCTTTATCAAGACTGCTCTGAGATCCATTCTGTGCAGATGCAGAAATTGCCACATATTTCTCTACCAACAACTGTCACATTATCTGCTAATGTCCACCTACTTCTCCAAAATTAGCCCCAAATCATTGCAGTGTAAGAGGATAAAGCAGGCATCTAAATTTGGTTATATAGTGTAAATAGAAGATTGAGAATCTATAGAAATTGGAGGAGGAATAAGAGGCATGGTTTTAAGTGGGACCTGATTCTTTTTATGCACAAGCATTATGGACCCATTACAGGACATTGGCCTAGTATGTAACAGTAGAATTAGCTGTTGGGAAATGAGCTTGTTGCCTTCTGCCATACTGATGACTCCCCCCACCCCCATGTGTGGACTGTTGCTGAAATTGATTGCTGTTTTTCCTTTGTCTCTTCACAGGGGTCTTGTTCTTTGTTTTTAATGCTTTTTAAGGCTGAGTGGGATATAAGGCCTTATGTTTGTTCTTGTTTGTTGTACACAATGCATGCATGAATGTCAATGAATTTGAGAAACACAATGAATGCATGAATGCCATTGAATTTCTGAAAAATCAGAGAGAAAAGTCATCTGGGTGTTAAAAGATGGGCAACAGTATCAAGTGCTGTATTGCTTGTATGCTTCCATGTGGTGCTCTTGATGTGGTCAGAGTTCTGCATGCGAATGGGCACGTGGAGGAGTATAGCAGGCCTGTCAAGGCTGGAGAAGTTATGAAGGAAAATCCTAAGCATGTTTTAGGGCTACCCAGTTACCAAGGTGTTGTTCAGAAGACTGTTGTGTTACCGCCTGAAGCAGAGCTTCAAAGAGGAAAGATCTACTTCCTTATTCCTGCTTATGGTCTACAAAAACACAGAGCTCAGAAGCCCGATTCCCATGCTAACAAAACCTCCAAGACGCCTTCTGTCCAAAAGCTCTCTGCAAGGAAGGATTCGGGAGATAAAGTGCGTAGAGGTGCATCCTCGCCCCTGGCAAACTCTCAGAATGCCAATGTAAACCAATCTGAGGCCCCCAAACAGAGAGCTTTGAGTTTAAAACAGTGTGAGACTGTGACCCAGCTGGGCATCTCAGAGCAGCATTTGGCAGCGGAGATGTGTGAGAATGAGGTGGTCGTCGAGGCCCAACTGGGTAGCCGACAATGCTATCAGCCAAGGAAGAAGCCTGAAAGCAGGAGATCTAGCGGATTTGGAGTTGGGTTGTGGAGGCCTGCTCTGGAGAGCATATCAGAGATTGGGTTTGAATGAGAATACCAGAACAAAGGACCAATAACATTACCTGTGCACAATTAGAGGCCTCTATAGATTGAGATGGCATGATGCATCGATTGTCCCACTCCTGTCTTCTTTGATGAAGGCTGAATCAGATCAGATGGGTTTTCTTGCTTCAAGTCTTTCTTCATTGGGAATTCAATCCCTGATCAGATTGCAAAAGTTGCTCCATTGGATGCAGTGTATAGAGTCCAAGGAAAACAGCAATCTGGTGAGATTTATAGACTGGAATCCTAAATATAAGGCCTCTGAGATCACATCATGTTTTCAAAAGGATGAGAATGATCAGAGCCTTCATTTTTTTATTTATCTATTCAGGAAAGAGGATTCACTATATACGTGGAAAAGATAGCTCTCTTGTATAATCCCTGTTCATCACAAATCCAAGAACAGCTTTCTAGGTTGTAAGTCAGTTTGCCTTTACGATTGTCCTTATCCTGATCTGTGTGAAAATCTCGAAATTCAGGTGGGAACGGGGATGGGTTTTTGCCTCTTATTTAAGGGTTATGCTTTAAATTATATGTAAAGATTTCTTATGTAGATAAGTCTGAAACTTAAACATAATTGTCAGGAATCTGTCTCAGGAAGCAATTGTATCTAAAATGGCACAGGCCTCTCATTCCTTTTTTTTTTTTTTGTCTGAGAGCAATAAACAAAGGTTGGTTCTATGAAGCTCCTTAAAAATCTTTTTATCAGTGCTTCTTGATTTGGCATAATGTGATAATACACCTTGGCTACAAGTCCAATAAGCATTCTCTATATTGTTCAAAAACAGTTGTGGTTGTTATATCACTGGAAAGACTTGGATAGGTTTCTGATGTAAAATTCACAATGGAATGCGTATAAAGCATTGCTTAAGTTTCATATAATCACAAGAATTGCTCCTCAGGATCCTTCAACTGTATTTCCTTTCATGGTTATTAGTAGCATTCAGTAGTTGAGACTGATAACTTACTATGGAAGTTGTGATGCCTTCAATCATAGGTATTCAATTGCTCAAGGTGCTTGTACAGGCTGAGACTGCCTTCTTGTTGGTTTACTAGTCACTAGCAGTGTTGATGGAAACTGGTAACCACCATGTGACTTGTGATGTACAGAATCTTGGGTACTTAGGTTGGTAGTACAACTACAGTCTATGTTAGCTTGACTGACAAAACTAACATGTGACACTGAATTACTTCATGGTGTAGTAGAGACTCCCTTACTTGCCATAGGAGCTAAATAACAGTAGTTGTGGAGACTGAAAACCTACCATGTGACTGATGTCCTGAATCTTAGATACAGAGTAGTACTAAAAACTGATCCATCTGTCATTATACTCATTATTTGCATTGAGAGGGAAGAAAGATGAATTATGGCACAACTTCAAATCTAGAGGCAACCAAACTTCAATGCAATTTGTTATGTCCAGAATTTTAGATAGAGTCTAGCTTACTTGCCATTCTTGTTTTTCACATCTTAGTAAAGAAAGAGTAACTATGGTAGAAATTAAAACTAGTACTCTATGGTAGAACTTAAATCTAGTTGCTTATGTTGATAGTGGTTATCAGTAAAGATAGTGGAGGTTGCCAAACCTAAGATGATCTTAGGTAAGGTAATACCTTTTTATAGTATAGTAGTTATCACAGTTTAATAAAGAAGATAAATTGCTGTTGAAACTCAAACTGGTTTCTTAAAAAGAAGGTAGTAATATAGTGTAATTACTAGTATATTTATATTCTAAAAAAAAATATGTAAAATAATGTCGAGAGATATCAAATAATTGTCTTGCATGTTTATTAGTTGTCAAGAAGGACAGGATGTCATTTACATGTCAAATTTATTCAAAACCAGTTTTTTGTTTACAGATATTTGTATGTCATTGTGAATGTCTCTCGACATAATCTATTATTGTAGTAGTTATTAATTGTGATAATGAAAAAGAGGTAAATTATGACTCAATTTAAAAAAAAACTAGATATCAGCTATCTAGTAATTACAGAAAATGTCATGGAACTTCTATTATGGGCAATGGCTATTCTTCTTATAAATTGAATAAATTTGCTGCACTCATCACTTGAGAAATACGTATAATATTTGTGAAGTGTAATTTCAACATGTGTTTGTGCTAATAAATGTAATTCAAATCTATGACTTCCATTTTATAAACACATGCATAAACCAGCCATTGTGCATGATTAGTGATCCTTCTAACTATAGCAACTTACATTAATTAAAAAGTAAAAAGTAAATGATGTTTTGAATTCTTTTGACCAATCATGCATAATATGGCCGCATGCATTAAAAATATATATTACATTTACTAATAACTATTACATTTACTGATAACTATTTATTTGACAATAAATAATCTTTCTTTGTTATCACTCAAATAACAATTTTAATAGTAAGTTCACTTCATATACATTAATATGATTATATTTAAGATCTCTTGTAAATTTGATATTCTTCACAACCTCCACAACTTTTATTCACTATTATAATTCTTGTTAGATTGCATGTATTTATTTACATCAATGTTTTGGATCACACTCTGTGATCTATCATTAGATGATAGATAAATCATGAATCACAGAGTATGATCGAAAACGAAAACGTTGATATAAATAAACATCCAAACAAAAACGAAAAATCACTATTATAATGACCAAAAACCATTAAATAATAAACTATGATAATATAATTTGCTTCTGATCCAGCAGTGCAATAATTTAATTTCAAATTGGATGGCCTCTTTACAAACCTTAAAATCATGCTTAAGAGGGGATATCATATAATATATACATAAAATGGTAAGTGCTTAAATCCAACAGAAGTCTAGTTAAAATTCCAGCCTGTTGTTTAAATCAAACAAGCCTAAAACTGGGCAATACTTGATTGATGCATGCATTGGTAGTGGGTGACAGTGTTGCATGTCTCCATTCGCTGGCATTTTCTTTTAACTAATTAAGCTGAATACACTCATGCTTCTTTCTTTGTCTCTTTCATTAAGCATCACCAAAATCATAAGTTTATGCTGCTAATTAACTTATAATTTCTTTGTTTGTAAATTGAGATCATGTACTTTAAGATAAGACTCTATAATTGGCGGACATAAGGTCTTAAAATTTGTATTGTTATGAACTGTACTAATAGCTAAAATCAATGCATGACATACGCATGGGAGACCAGCAATGTACTTGTGAAGGTTACAATGTCTTCCAAACTTTTCTCTATGAAAATTACATCAATTTCTCATTCATTTATAGCTACAGCTGAGCTGGTCACAAGGACGCTAAGATTGTAGTAAAGCTACCTACATCTTAATGTTATCTTATTGAAATCTCTACGTGGGCTTACAAGAAATCATAAGTAGTCATTGTCATCAACATGCCCACAAATAAGGTTGACCCTCCTGCCCAAAACCTTAGCCATAACTTTAGCACAAGGAGATATAAGGAAACATCATCTTCACTTTTTTATAGTACTAGTTTTTTTTTGTTTTTTTCAATAGTACTAGTTATAATTTTTGGTCCAACTCTTCCAACCTTCCTTTCTTTATGATTTAAGGATTTTTTTTTCTCAAAGCTAGAATTTTAGGTGGAGAGAGTTGGGGTGAGTCTAATTATCTAGTGATGTACATAATTGTATGCAAACCACGTGCATTGGTAAGTCTAAGTCTCAAAGTCAAACTAGAATTTTTTTTCCCAAAGCTAGAATTTTAGGTTGGGAGAGTTGGGGTGAGGCTGATTCTCTAGGGATGTACATAATTGTCTGCAAACGACGTGCATCGGTAAGTCTGAGCCTCAAAGTCAAATTAGAGACCAATGAGGAGCAAACCCACGGCCCAAGACAACTCCTTACTCGTGACAACAAAAATAAACAATTTTTTTTTATGAATTTGGTATATATAATATCTAAAGAAGTTGAGAAATACAACTTCGGAGATCCCAAGAACACCTGCAAGCAAAATACCTATCACAAGAAAAGAATGGAGGCAAAAAAATAATAATGGCTATGAAGAAAAAGTTTATCATTCAGAGAGAGAATGAATAAAGAAGTACATTGCAATCCTTATAAAAGGAGATTAGCAACCCTAAAGGTGTGCAACCTTAAAGAAACCCTAAAGAAACCCTAAAGGGATAAAGTGTATTTAATAATTATTAAATACCTACCATATTATTAAATGCCTAAGTTTAGCTTAAGCGTAGAGGATAATAGACTAATAATTAAATAAATAATTATTAGCTAATGCACGATAGCTCTAACACCCCTCTTTAAGATGAACGTAGGTAGTAGTTAAAAACAACCAAGGACTATAAAATGCATGAAAGTAACAATAGGTCCCGACAACTAGGCCTGATGAGGTACCCAAGTACAAAAGGTCTCTCACAACTGGAGAAAAGGAGAAAACCTCATGGGAAAAACTCCTCTTCTAAAGAGAGAAAATACAAGTGAAGGATTGAAGAAACCTCCAAACAAGAGAAAGTCCCAGAAAAAGGAACAAAGGATGAACATGAAGAACACCACTGAAGCATGAAGGTGCAAACACTATCGAAGAATAACTAGTGATCTGAAGAACCTCCACTAAAATAGAAGATGATCAGGTAGAGAAGATTGTAATCTACATGAGTGCCCTTAAATAACACTACTCGAATCAGATGGCAAACAATGACAAACAACTGAACTCAAAGATACAAATGGCAAAAACACCAAAGTCTGAAGAGCTGATCAATCGAAGATGGAAGGTTGCCTCCAAAAATAGGAATGAAAGAGTGTCCATATGGTAAATGATCCATCTCACTAAAATGCATAGGTAACCAGCCACTGCATCCGCCTAGTACATAGGAATAAATACTGAATACATAGCTCATTCCAACGAACCAAGGAAGCATTAGAACCAACAACCAATAGGAGAAACCCCCCCATAATGTTGACAAGGGAGAGGTGACAGGTACACTGAAAATGAATGCCAAGAAAAACTGCATGAGGAAGAACTAGGAACATCGAGAGTGCAACAGAAAGTACAAACATATATAAAGGCTAGTGTTGTAGAACGAAAACTCATTTGACACACATAATGAGGCTAATGCCATGGAAGGAACACTCACATGACAAAAGTAGATGGCAAACAAAGGGAAAGATCAAAGTCCCCCATGACACTTTATAATGGAGTGCGAGTACAATAAGGCATAAGATGTGCAAGATCCCAAGTAGGCAAAGTATAGTGGTGCTTTATCTCAGTGTGTTTGCAAAAAGGAAAATGATATATACAATGCTCAAAGAAGACAAAAGGATGGAAATACATGAAGAACAACCAAAAACAAATCATCCTACGTAAACAAGAAGCTTCCATGATCTCATATGTCCAAGTAATTCACTAGTGTGGGAAAACACAAAAAAATGAATAAAATGTACCTGAAGTAAAATCTAGAAAAAGTGCATGGATGGTTGTCAAGAGCTCTGAAACACCGTCCCAATGCCGCTGGAATCATGAAAAACAGAGAAATTGGTGAAACGATATGAGCTTGGGACTGAAAACAACGCCTTTGACTTCAAATGGCTATAGAATGTACCCAAAAAAATCAGGTGATGAAACCCACAAATCTGGAAAGTAGACAAAACCATCTTTCCAACGATATCTCGTTTGCCAAAAAATGATATTGTACGCCCAAGTTATGGCCAAAAGAAAAAAACCCCTCTTTTAGGGTAGAAAAAGGGTCTCAGGGGCCAAGAGATGGCCGATGGTGACAGGTAGGAGACGACAATTGGGAGGCGACTGAGAGGCATTCGGGAGGTGGTAAGCAGGAGGCAGCGATTGGGAAGCGGTAGGTAGGAGGCGGCGGTCGGGAGGGCGACTGCAAGGGTTGTCACGAGTGGGGGTCGGAGCGACGACGATACCAAAGCACGACCAAGGGCAGTCGAAAGACAAGGCCAACCGATGGTGGACCCGAGGCATGACCGGAGAGTAGGGTCGGTGGCTTGTTGCAAGCCGTATGGACCTGCAGCGGTCAGACCCCCCCTTTGTGCTTTTTTTTTTTTTTTTAATTAAACCCTTTTTAAAAAAAAAGGTTTTTTCACAATTTTTGTTTTCGATTAAGTGACAACAGGTTTTGAAGGGGCCCCGAAACCCTTTACATCAGATTAAAAGAAAGATAAAGCATTGAAAGTCCAACTAGATAGAACAACTGAAAACAAAGACAAGGACTGCCCCAAAAGACAGTAGGCAACCCAAACAACCAACTACAAGGGCCCTCAAAATTTGGCCTTGTGGGAATGAAGAGTTATATAAAAAAAGGGCTTGGACATCTTTAAATGCTTTCCCTTAATAGTAATCCAACCATCTTCAACTTTAGCTGCCGCAATAGATCAATCCGAAGGGCCCATCACCAATCTTTCCGGAGTGAAAAAAAGGGTGCCAGAGGAAGGAGCAACAACCGTCGCGGGTACAGAGACACAACCAACAGAAGTTGTGCTAGCACCCTGTGAAGCAGTCGACGAGGTAAGAGATACAACCATCATGGACACAGGGTTGCCACTAACAGGAGGGGCAAAAGTTGTATCAACACATGAAGAAACCGACGGGGTAAGAGGCAACAATCCATTTTAAGTAGAGGGGACAACAATATTCGATATCACAACATCATGAATCATAGAAGCATCCTTAGTGGCAACCGAAGAATCTTTCATTGTCACTAAGGAATCTGATCCAACCAAAGTAGAAACCCCAACATCATTAGGAGATTTCCTAACCGTATAATGCTGGTGAGAGGCCCTCGACCACCATGAAGTTGAAGAATTTTTCTTCTCAATCCCACAATTCCCTGCCACATGACCAGTTTTGAAACATCTACGACACTGAAAAGGAATACCCTCATAATCCAAGGTCTGGACCCAGTTGCCAAAGAGGAGTTAATGACAATTTCTGCTGGCAGGCCCTTGGAAACATCTAGCTCAACCAAAATGTGAACAAACGTAGTATGATAAAACCCATATAAGTCATTATCCACCACAATGAAGCTCCTGATAGCATCACTAATTTCCTCAAAGAGAGAATCAGCCCACAAGTGTAGAGGAAGGTAAGGAAGCCTAACCCATATCGAAATTTTGTTGAACACCTTTGAAAGGGGGTTAAAATTAGAGTGCCAAGGTTTGGCCAACAACAACATATTATCTTTCTCATAGAAAAAAATTTCACACAAGATTTTCACAGTTTTTGTTGCATTCGGCTTGGGTATGCCGTTAAATTGCCAAAAAAAAAATTATTATTATTTTTCATGAAATTCGTGCCCAAAAAAGGGCAAAAAATAAAAAAATAATTCCAGAGCCAAAGTTGTCCAAATTGGACAAATTTTATATGAAAATGGGGGTTTTTGGGTGTTCTAAGCTCAACAGTGAGGTTCGTTTGAGCCCAAATTGCCCAAAAACAAAGAAGTACCCCAGATCCAAATAAAAAGTTATGAAAAAACTTGAAACCCTAACCCCCCAAAAATCTTCTGAAAAATCAAGAACAAGTAGCAGCAGATGTAGGCTTTGATACCATGAAGAAGTTGAGAAATACAACTTCAGAGATCCCAAGAACACCTACAAGCAAAATACCTGTCATAAGAGAAAAATGGAGGCAAAAAAACTATAATGGCTCTGAAGAAAAAGATTATCATTCAGAGAGGGAATGATTAAAGAAGTACAATACAATCCTTATAAAAAGAGATTAGCAACTCTAAAGGTGTGCAACCCTAAAGAAACCCTAAAGAGATAAAGTGTATTTAATAATTAGACCTACCATATTATTAAATGCCTAAGTTTAGCTTAAGCATAGAGGATAATAGACTAATAATTAAATAAATAATTATTAGCTAATGCATGATAACTCTAACAGTATATGTTGATATTTTTTAAAAATTTATAAAAAGATTTTTTATTCTTTTAAGTGGAACAAACATTTTTATAAACAATTTAAGTATTGGTAAAATCATTATTGTTTAAAGTATAGATTGATAAGACATTAATTGAAATGTTCTCTTTTAATATACTTATATAATATAGTTAAAATATCTCAAGCATTCTACTTCAGTAATCTTCTATCAAACCTATTTTCATGAATAAAATTTGTTTCTTTGATACAACAAAAATGAAAACATATAATTGAACAAATGCATAAATTAATAACTGAATTTAATCTTACAAGTGTTAAAAGTTTCACTGATGTGATCAATGGAAGGACATAAGGAAAACCAAATATGTTGGAGCTAGTTGGAAATTATAATTCCTATCATGTAAGTTATCATACACTTAATCTTAGGTTTTTAATTATTCAAGGTGGTAGTAAAGATTGTCTTGTTTATATAAGGGTTCACCCCATAGCGCAACGGTACAACTGCGAGCCTCCCATAGGGGAGGTCATGAGTTCGAAGCTCGGGGCTTGGCCCCTCTCCGCTCCCATCGGCCCTCGCCTTGCTGACCACCCCTACCGGCACCCACCGGTCCATTGACTTGGCCGGAGAGGTTATTCACTGTTGGTGCACGCCGAGGAGTGTGTGAATGATAAATTTGGAGCGTGCTCTTAGTCCCCCGATGCGGGTTGGTCAATTACTCTCCGTTTGTTGGTTAGGAAATTGACAGCTTTGCTCTCAAGTTGTGTAGGTGCTTCAAAGAGGATGCATTGACCATCGATTCGGAGATGAGGTCCTCCTTGTGATCTCACTGGTTCATAGCTCCAGTCAAAAGCGCTTGATAAAAAAAAAAAAAGATTGTCTTGTTTATTAGTAGTTACTTATAATAATGAATAGGAGCAAACTATCACAATTACTTGTGAAATATTAGATATTAGGTGTTTATATTTATGTTAGTAAAAAAATTACTAGGTGATAAGAAATTTGTTATTAAAATATGTTAGTGAAAGTGAGGTTAACATGTATGACAAGTATCAATAAAAGAAACATTACACAACCATGCGTAATAAGTTGTTACACTAAATGAAGAGATCTCTTGTAGTATTATCCAAGGTACAAACAAAAGAAACACACTATTAGAAGAGAATTTGTATCAAGATCATGGCAACCCAAATTGAGAAGTGTTTCTCAAATGAATAAAGGGGGCTAGCACCAAGGGGTGATGATTTGTACATGCAAGGTCCACTTGACAAAGCAACATGAGACCAGTTGAAGAGGATTGAACCCATCAAAGCAATCGATGACTCAATCCTAGTCCTCGTTCTTAGAGAAAACCTATCATTTTAAGTTGAGATTAAAATACTATACAATATAATAAGAGATAACGAAGAGATATGAGGGGACATAACAATGCGTAGAATCAAAATCAAGTAGATAAAAAATTGAGTACAGTCTAGACATATCTTGTTGTGTGTGGAATCCTAGAGACTTGAGTTATGTATATCATGCTTGATGTAAAGAATTATTAGTGGATAATGTAATAAAAACCTTGTTCTAATTAACATTATCTATATTGTATATGAGTGTGAATGGACAAATTCTCAATAATGTTTTAAAATTACTAATCATAATAATCATTTTATAAGCCACATTTCTCCTTGTGATCCTACAAGTGACTAGAGAAGTAACCTAAGGAGTTGTTGTGTCTTGACTAATATCTTAGGTTCTCTTGGTCCCAGCTAATATGCTAGTGTAGTGCCTTCATTGTTAGGTGGTTGTTGGTTTTTAATATAGTAGGGATAATTGCAAGCAATTAGTGACCTAGATTTATAAAATATTTTTGGTTTTCTATTTAGATCCCATTTGAATTCTTTCGATGTAGTGTTGAAAAATTGCACACTCTTCTAGTTTCACACTACACAAAACCTCATCTTTAGCTTGAGAAAAGATAGAATTGTAATTATGTTATGATAACATCAAAATGTCACTTTTTTGTGGCAAAATATTCTAAATGTGTGATTTGTGAGTTTAATTGTCATGGATGGAAGTTCTACGTGTATATGTTTACTTAGTCCACTAGCATCCAATGAAAGTGCATGATTCAACTAACCATTGGAACATTACTCTTCTTGGAATCTGTTAGTGTAATGCTCATGTATGCCAAGTCGAGTCTCGTAGATGCACCCAAACCTTTTAAGTTGAACAAAACATTCCTATTTTGAATAGAAACATGAATAATATCTCCTCTAGACTTGACATACATAGTTTTTCCTTGCACTTTGAAGCTTTGGAAAAAATAAACTACATAAAACATTCCCCTGAGTTCTTATATGCAATTTCTCCATAGTGTATTTATGAAGTGCATTCTTCTAATATTTGAAAGAACATTTTGGGAGATTGTGGCAGCTTCCAAGAGGGGTCTTCCTGCAAGGATGGCTGTCTCTTCCTCATTATGGTAGCTTGAGATTAATATTTCAACATATTTGATATTATCACATCATACTTCATTTATCTTTTATAAAAAAGCATTACATTCGTTAATTTCCATTGTTATCTACTATCTCTTTTATCCAATCAGGTTGTCCATGTAGGTAGAAATACCAATACAAGGGTTTGACTGAGCCAAAAATCTTAAACCAACCACCACAACATGTCTCCTTGTTTCCTTGTGTTCATATTTTTTGGATCTCTTCATACTTCTGGATAGATTAGTGATTTCTACCCTTTTCTCTCATAATATATCTTATCAATTTAATATTTTGGTATTTTTTATTAGTTCATTCCATTGTACATTGTACTCCTATTACCTTAGAAATTGTGTAAGAATATTATTTATCATATTATAGAGTTCCTTGTTGTTTGTTTGTATGGGACAAAAACATGCTACATTGCAGTCCATGTGTGACACAAATTTCTAGGGCAAAGAGCTTGTGTGAGTTACAGATTAGTCTTCAACACCAATACATTATGTTTCTATTGTATTTAAATTGTATCTTCATAAATAGGAGCAAATTTTATCATTCATTAATTATAATTGATAATATGTATCAAAGAATATTGTAATAATTTTGTATTTCTAATTATAAGCCTTTATATAAATGATAAGTCAGTTTGTTAGGTAACATTTACTTCAATGTAGTAATAAGTTAAGCTCTCAAAGGAGATACTTCCTTTCGTAGAGTTTGAATTCCCACTCTACATTTTGGTAAATCTAATGTTCTTAGAAACCTTTCTTTAACTTTGAAAAACATCAAAAACATCTTCAAACATTGAAACAAATCTAATCCTTCTCTTTCATTAAGAAGCTAGAGAGTTTGAGTGTTGTGTTACTCTTATGAGGTTGACAACCCAATCCACTTCTTCTAGTGGGATAGTAAGAAGTCTAAGAAATCTCAATATGACGCATTCAAAATGTCAAACTAGTTCTCTATGAGAGGGACTAACTTTCATGACAAAGTAGTATTCTACAAGCTTACCTCCTAACTACTTTTAGTTGTACCTTGGCTCTAATCCTAATATACCACTTGGATATCCTCCTCCTATAGACCATGAATTTTCTTTCAAGGCCTCATTTTAGTATGTTAGAATATAGAGGAGAATCTAAAAGACTTTCAAGATGCCTCATAAATTGATTCCTATTCTCAAGTAGTTCCTACTATTGAGAATATGATCTAAACATGCCATTTTCAAATCACAGGGGCCTTGAGTTTTTGCAAATGTTGGTACACATCATTGAAATCCATATGCCTTATTATTCCTCCATTTTAGGAAATGTAGGAGATTCACAATCTAGTATTATTAGCACACAATTATCTATGTTGATGACAGGACTTTCCATTCACATGGTAACCACCTCACCCTTGAAATTGATTGTTCCTTGTCTTTTTTTCTATTGTATTTTATATTGCTTCCACTCTAAGTCCCTTTGGAACTTATCAACTCTTGATTATTATTCAATCACTTTTCCCAATTCATCTTGATTTTACTACATCTATAGTAACTTAGCATCCACTACTCAAATTTCTACAATTCATACATCCTGTTGGGTGAATATTTTTTCACCAGCGTACTAATGACAAAATATATGATTCACACATAGCTATGTTGAGAAATTAATCTCTCCTCTCATCGCAGGGAGGTTCCCTTTGAAATTTCTTCTCTAATTAATAAGAAATCAAAATCTGTGGGTTGGTGTTGGGCATATAACTCTCTTTTTTCAGAGTCTCTGTATTCTCCCTTCACCTTGTTACAATTTCTCTACCTCTTTAGATACTTAAAGAAAAGAACAATGAATCTAAAAAACTACGTTAAAACTTATAGTCAAGTAGCACAAAGTCTCTCTTGAATGTAATCTTAACTCAAACTGATTATTACAAAAAGTTAGAAATTTAACTTGCAGCTCAAAGTCTTCAAGTATGAAATCCTAATTCTTTAAACTAAAAGTAACTACAACAATACAAAGCTTACCACTAATTACTTAATTTATCAGAAGATTTCCCAAATATGCTAGAAGCACACAGTCTACTTGCATGATTTAGGAGCTCTTTAACCCACATAACAATATCTTCAAGACCAAAGAAATAAAGAACATATATAATCAATGGACATAAGAACATTAAATCATATAAACAATTTTCTTGACACAACACAAAGTTTGAGATCAACAAAATTGTTTTCTTTATTTGCTTGATAGAATTTTCACAACAAAAGCCCAAAGTCTTAGTTGAGGTAAACATTCTATAGAGTTTTGCTAAGCATGAAAAAAGATAAATATTTACAAATGAGGTCCTCCTTAAATAGGAAAAGAATGGAGAAAAATGTGGGCACGGTTGACTTATTCAACTACACAGTCCACCTTTACTACAACTACAACATAAGGAAAACATGCAGCTGCAAGAAAACTAGAAGCATCTAATGATGCAACTGTATAAAAAGAAAAAACCAAAATGGGGACGTTTTATTCATCTTTCTCCTCTCCTGATTTTTGGAAATCTTCGAACTTGGCCAGGATGGCTTTCATCTCTGCTTCGTCTGGCATTGGGGTAGAACTTGTGATCACTTGAATGCGAGAAATTGCATCTTCAATCTTTACCTGTTTCTTTTTCCCGTCCTTCAGCATGGATGCAAGGACTTCAAAACTGACCTGGATCTCCAATAGCTTATCAAATGTATCAAGTGACAAATCTTGTCCCATGTAGTGATCTATTAAGGTAAGGAATTCTTGTGTGATAGCTTCACCAGTAACGAGATTCTGATCGCCATCATATAAGTAACAAGGAAGATCAAAAACTTTGGCAAAAATGAGATCAATCTTGTCATCACCTTCTTTCTATTCTCAGTCCAGTTCTGCAATCATCAACCTTATTGTCTCTTACTTATGAGACAATAATGACAAGATCTGGATGTACTTTTCCCTTGTGGGAATTACCTTGTTTTCAACAAGAACATCTATCCTGAAGTCCTCCATTTTTCTCCAAAAGGTAGTACTTTTCTCAACTTCCTCAATCTCCTATGATAATGAAGTTTTGAGTCCTTGCATCTAACTCTAGATTACTTCATAATCTGCCAATAGTCCCACTGTTGAACTTAGAAGATGAGAGCCTTCTGACCTTAGCTGTGAAATCCACTCATCCATCACTCGGCCTTTAGCTCCTACCTGTTCAATCTTCTTTAGAGCTGTGGTATCCATTGAGGATCCTATGGGCTCAATTTCTTGAGAAGATTGTGTGACTTTTAGAAGAACATTGGTCAATTGTTCACACTTCTACTTCAATTCATTTTTCTCATCCCTCTCCTAGTCCAATCTCCTCAACAAAGAATTAAAGGCTATCTGAGAATCCAATTTAACACTCTCATGTGTTTCCACCCCAATCTCTACGATCTACATGGTATAATCCTCAGATTGTATGTTGCCTTTGTCCTTATCTGACGATGGCACCATGACCTCAGCATACTTTCTCTTAGAAGTCAGGTCTATAACACCCAAGATACTGTCTTTGGCTTCTTTGTTCCCTTAGGCTTTGGAGGAACCAACCGCTCAAAGTCAAACTCATCTGAAGAAATTACCTTTTTTTTAATCTTAGGGGCCACTACTTCCATCCAAGGGGGTAATTCTGGATTGGCCGATGGAGTAGTAGCTCCTTGCTAATTTTCAGTTAAAATTTCAGGAGCGGGCTGACTAGAGCTCTGAGCCCTTATGAGTGTTATCGATGGCACCAATGTTGAAGTATCTAGTGGAACACTTGTCAATGTTGTGATAGTTGCTACTGCAGACACTTCTTTAGTTATTGATGGGAGGGTTGAAGGCGTCGTGGATGCAACTTTAGCACTTACCAATGGTGGAATTTCTATTGTGGCTGTAGTAACAGGTAAGTCTACTAAAACCTGTTCTACAAATGCCTCTTCCAAGACTTCATTAAAATCCATCATCGTAGATTCAATGGTAGATGAAGGGATATCATCTAGATTGAAGAAGTTGGTTAGTGTGAAAAACTATTGAGTAGCCTCTGACTGTGCCATGCCCATACTTAGATCCCCATCTTGAAAATCCTCATCCTCTTGATCAGAGTCAGAATCAATAGAGTGGACAATTACCTATGAGGTGATCGGGGCATCAACTCCAGCTGGGTGTGATGTTTCTTCAGCCTGTACTTCCTCTTGGTGAGGAATTTCACCTTCTTCAATCCCCCTTCTCTTTTTCAACTTCACTAGCAGGTGGTTGTTCTGGTTCTTTTGTGACTACTTCTTGTACTTTTGATGATGACTCACCCTTCTTGGAACCTTTAACCATGAATTTAATCTTGGGACCTTTCCCCTTAGATTGTATCACCGGATCTGAAGATAGTGCTTGTGGATCTGCCCTGCTCTTTGTTCTAGTCTTAGCTATAGCTGTCTTGTTGGCTTGGCCATCACTATTGTCATTATCTCTTGAACTGGTAGGAAACTATTTCATCCCAAGATTATTCTTTATCAACCATGCATTGGTGTTTGCCAAGATGGGATCAATCCTTTGAGTGATATATTTTCTTTCCCTCTTCGATCATTACATAGGAGGAAGCGTGGAATCAGTAATCTTCTTATCATAATAGATAGGGTCTATTATGTCATTTGCATCTTCCATGGTCATTGGGATCTTTGCTAAATCCAAGTTTTCAATTTGTTCCAAGGGAAGAGGGCTGAAATCCATCATTCTTATATGCTCCTCATTCTGACAATCTACCCAAACATCTTCAAACCTATAGACATGGGTATAATTCCTCTTGAGTTTGTTCTTTATGCCGTGAAAGTCAAAATATTTTTGTGCCTTGAATCTTCAAATAGTATTCCATTGCATTTCTTCCTCCATGTTCTTGGCTTTAGGATTGGTTAGGACTGGGTACCTGCCGATTGACTCTGGGAACTTCAACCTAGTCTTATGCGCTTGTGATTATTTTTCATGCACATAAATTATTTGTCTACACAAATCCATTAGAATGATCTTGTCAGAAGGAAATATTGGTAGAATAAAAGGCTCACCTGAGAAACATCCAATTCGGATGTAAGTGAAAGTAGGAAATTGAAGAAAAATACATCCAAAGTGAGATACCCTATTATAAGAAGCCTATGATAATCTCTGCTTCTGCAGGCCATTATCAATTATGTACTTCCATACAACAAAGAAGGCATCATTAACTCTTCTGAAGTGGCTGCCTTGATTCTTGATGGTAAGTTGATCTTAATATTCCCAGATAGGCACCAATCTTCTATCACCCTTGGTAGACAAACCTGGATATTGTCTCATTGAAGCAACTGCATAAACCAATTATGAGGTCATGTAGAATTTCAGAGTTACTTTGACCTCCTTTAATTGAGCACAAAGAGAATCGCTGATCTATTCACCCTAATCAATTCTCGCAACCCCTTTCCTGATTATATTCATATAGTAATACATCCAGGTTTGAAAGTAATGAGAGTCTTTTAGCCCCTTCACTCTTGACAAAATGGTAACCATGTCGTTGTATTCCTCATTGAAGTCACTCCTATAGAAGGACTTGGGCCATCGTGAGGTAGTAGAATGTCTTGAAGCAGAGAGGTACATAGTGTTGACCACTTTCTTGCATTTAACTTCATTTTTCTCATAGTACTCTTGAGCACTCTCTTGAGAAATGTCAGCTACTTCTTCAACTGGAGAGCCTTTGAAAACACTATTGAAAAATACACTATACAGAGTCATGATGACATTCTGTTCTAGGTCCTTGACCTGTCTTGTATTCGGATCAAAGTGATGCGCTATTGCAAGTAAAAATTCTGGGTCATGAGCTGCAACTAGGAAGGATGCATATTTATGCAACTCAGATTTGATTAGATTGGTTAAGCGAGCAGGAGCTTTCTCAACTCGGTCAATAAATTCTTGCATACTGACATGTCCAATCTTAGTATCTCTAATTTCCTTCATATTTGAGTCCACTGAACTCTCTAGGTACATATTCAAATACTTATCGTACTTGTACTTCATTTTTCTCGTTGAGTTTTTATCCGGAGAAGATTCCAATTGATTTGTGGAAGGCTCGAGTTTATCTTGAGGGAGCTTTGACATTCGCGATGACTACATCCAACACCGCTTATTAGTTATCATCATTATCAAAATCAATTTTTCTCAATTGAATCGAAAAACGAGACTCAAAACAGGCTTGGGAGTAAAACTGCCAAAAACAGTAGGTCGGAGAAATATGTTTGACATGCACTTTTGAAAACAAAACTTGCACATCGGACTTTAAAGTATGATATGCAAGGATAAACATCTTGATTGGCATATCAAACTTTATAGTCCAATGTGCTAGGATAAGCATATTGATTGGCACATCAGACTTTAAAGTCCGATGTGTAAATTCAGGGTAAGTTTATTAGCACATCGGACTTTAAAGTCCGATGTGCAATCTGGGGTAAGTTTATTATCACATCAGACTTTAAAGTCCGATGTGCGAGGGTAAAACCATTTGGAAAAACAAACACATCGAACTTTAAAGTCCGATGTGCTCACAATGGGAAAACCATTGATTGACATGTCGGGTTTTAAAACCCGACATGTGAATCAAATCCTCAATTCTTTGCACACCAGACTTTAAAGTCTGATATGCAAAGAAGCCTCCATATCGGCTGTAGATCGGGTTTCAAACCCCGTCATGCAAGTTGGAGGAGGATAAGATAAGGAGGGAAATCAGAGTTTAAAGTCCGATTGCCCTCTCGATACACCAAGCAAAACCCAGAGAAAATAAAACAATGGAAGAACAATCTGGAAAATAAAATGCAAAACAGGAAAAGAAACCCGAAATTAAAACCCTACCTTTTTCGCTACAAGTGATTTGGAAAAATCCGATGATGGAGCTATTGAATCCACAAGATGGCGAGCGAATGAAGGAGGATATGTACGGAGGGAGAAATGCACAGGCGGAAATGAAGAAATAAAAAACAAAAGTGATTTAAATAAATCCCTCAATTAACTATTAATGTCGCATTAATGACCAACTTGCAGTGCATGTCAGACTTTAAAGTTTGACATGCAGGCTGAAAATGCTTGCAAGTCGGACTTTAATGTCTGACATGCATTGTTTGGTGAAACAGTCTGTAGTTCGGACTTTAAAGTCTGAATTGTAGAGGAAGACTACCTGGAGGTCAGACTTTAAAGTGCAAACTGTAGGCTAGAAACAAAACATGTACACATCGGACTTTAAAGTTCGATGTGCACAAGAATTTACAAAGAAAGACCCTACAGTTCAGACTTTAAAGTCTGAGCTGCAGGTAAAACTGCAAACTTAGAAAAACTTAGAAAACACTAAGAAATAAAAGCAAGAAGCTAAATGAGCTAACCAACGGAGTTGATCAAGCTCTCCCGAAGGCCGTAAGGTACAGAACAGACCAGTTTCGTAGGGTTGCCTCACGATTTTGGTCATGCTGAAATCGAGGACAACACGTCCATAGTGAAACTTTTTGTTTCTCTACTAGATACTTCCTTATATACACTTCTTCAAAGTATGGGATAAATGAAAAATAAACTTTCTAACTTGCATCATGCTTCTTTAGGTGAAATCGCAAACTCGTGTCACATTTTAGGCCAACTAAAATGTTTCTATCAAAATTATTTATGTTTGAAAGGTTCAGGTCAGAATAATTTCAAATGAAACTGCATGGCATGTGTATGCATCATAAATTTTTGGGAAAACCCCAAATTCAAAATTTTCCCATTATAAAATTTGGGTTAATGCAAAATTTGCCTTTATCATTTCACTAAGAACTATTTTTCTCAAAACTATCTATGTGGCAACTTACTTGGCAGTCACCTATTTGCAACCATTAGTGCAACCATAATCATCAAATCCCTCTATCTCTTCGCATTTTGAACACAACTTTACTACAAGGGTTTGAAGCACTAATATTCGAGAATTAAAATGAAAAGGTAGATACACAATCTCATGTTTTCACTTTCACTACATTGTATATTGACTTTATTTATAAGATGAGTTGTTAGCAAAACTATTCCTATGGTCCCTCAAAGATACAACATTGGATTGGTTTTTTTCCTCCCAGATCATCCTATCTAATCATTTTGTCAAGTGAGAAATAAACTCTTACAACATTTGTAGGAAAACATTCTCTTATAGGTAACAAATTTCATAACACGTGCAACTTCAACTTCTTCAAAACCTTTTGAATATGTTAAAATGGTTGGCATTACTCCTATTTATTTAAAATATTATGATGTTAATTTTATTCATACACAATTTACATCCAATGGTCTTCCATATATAAAGGAGTATAGTCCTCTCTACATCCATGCTCGTTTTAACCAAAGGACCATTAACAATGTTCTAGGTGATCCTACAACTAGGGTAAGTGTTATTAAAGAAGATATATTATTTATTAATGGTTTCATAAAGTGAAATATGATAAGTTTTTGTGATAATTTGTACTCATAATGATCTTTCTTTATCATCTATAAGGTCTGTCACTTTGTCAGTCAAGGTTGAACTCAATTAAGGAGATACAACATTTGTTGTGATTCCTCAAATGGATATTTTTAGAGAAGACCTAGGCATTCTATGGCCTGTTTTCATGAATGGTCACTTTAGTAATCTACAAATATCTAAAATCCCCACATAAGAATATTGTGCATACTATCCAAGATATTGGATACAAGCTACTAATACTATTTGGAGGCTTCTCTCTAGATCATTTATGACCTACTCCATTAGGAACCCCGCATCCTTAGGGACACTTATTGTTTAAGTTATATTCTAGGTTTAAATATGGTCAAGCTTGACATTCTCTTCTACTATCCCTTCATCACCTTTTGTGGTTGCATCCCACCAATCTCTTAATCATTGTATCATGTTGTTGACTCTTAATTTTTCATTAAATGCTAACAAACTTATGGGAAATTCAGTGATGGGGGACCTTTTGTGGGAGACTCACTGAATGACCTCCGGGTTTGAGAAGTCGGCTCTTCATACAATTGAGGGAGAAAAGGGGAAGAGGAAGACTTTAAAAAGATACACTACTTGGGCGATATGCCAGAATATTTTTGAAAACACTAACAACATATGAAACCCAAATACATGAAGTTTTAAAGATCATTCAACAATCTACATGCTCAACATCATTAGAGAAGAAGACCAGACTACACTATATTCAACATAATATGATATTCACCATTAATCCAATAGATAACAATTTCTAAAACATAGTTTAATATGTAGAGTCTCACAACTCATATCATAAAAGTTAATGAATCTGAATACATCACATCAGTCAATTTACTAAGCTTCAAATAAATCAACCATAGAGGCCATAGGCGCAATTAGATATGTTTATCATTCACCTAATTTAATTAACATAAAGGCTTCTCAATGAGACAAAGTCTAAAAATGTTCTCTCTGAAGTCTGAACCCCTAAAAAAGTAGAAAAAGAAGGCCTATATAGAGCCCCCGACTCTTAACAAACAATACGCAAGCATCAGCAAAATCCTAGCAACCGCTTCTGACAAGAATCTCCCAGTGTGGCACTCTGCAAGACGCTACCCAATGAAAAACAACCTTCAAAGTTGTTATCTCAACCACATCATGGCGACCCCTGCACCTGCCAAACAAGAAAATCGCGCTGCAAACAACATTCTGGTTCACGAACCATCATGGAGGACACATGGTGAATTGGGGGAGACCCAAAGTCGAGCACAAAAAGAGAACTAGAACGTGCAACACGGGGGTACCAAGTGTCCCTACCAGCACGGAAGATGGTGGGGCTAGGAAGCATATGCCGAAGAAAAGACCAATGCCACGTGGTAGCTCTGCGTCCTCTCAACATCGGGTGAGAAGAGCGAGCCACTTAGAGAAATGTCAAGACACTAGTTGGCACGCGCGAGCAATCCGAAGAGTGGGTCAAAAATTAAAGGAAGGGGCTAAAACTTTACCAAAATGCCGCACACGAACCATTCCGAAAGAATATTAACATTTCTTGGCGACTTAATGGGGAATTCTACCTACAGAATACTAGAACCCAAAATTGTTGGTTCAAAGACCAGACTTAATGCTTGAACAAGGAAAAAAAGATCAAAGATTTGCTACAATGGAAACCAATCATCTTTTGAGGGTAACACCCATGCTTCCAGATTTTGGCAATTCTGGTCCAAATAGATCACTTCATCAAATGCCAAGCTTTCTAGTTCATCATGGACCATCTTCAAGAGCACGTAGAGCTAGGCTAAGGGGTGAAGAGAATCATGACTTCCTCCCCCAAAATAGGACCGCTAAGACATTGTAGGAAAATCCAATCTTGCTGCAATTTCTCGATTTGATTCATGACTTGCTCAATCCCTAGCACGGAGCCATTTGCGGGAAAAGGTGAAGGTAGACCTAGGAACAAAAACTTCTCTACATGTCGCTTAATATCTAGAACCAAAATCTTTAAGGACTCAAGCACTACTGATGCTTGCATGGTTTTCCTATGCTGGTTTATGAAAATGTTGGCCTTCCTGATCAATTGTTTGTGATCTACCACTCCTTTTGCTCTTAATTCCTCATTTAAAGTAGCATACAACAACTGAATCAAACTCTGGGCCACAAGGAGTTTAGGACCAATGAAAAGCATAATGTTATCAGTAAGAGCATCTACTCCAGCATAGAGAAATTGTGCCTCACCCAGGAACCTCAGCATAGGCTGCAGCGAAGGGCAATACTGCTTGATCTTTTCTCAATGAGAAACATATAATTTTTTCATGACTAGGGATAGATTTTGGGGAACTTCCAGAGAGGGAGGGAGATGAGATAAGTGCGTGATTTCATCATCCTTTTCTCTTATCTCATTCTGGAGATTTTTGCATCTGTCCTGCTCATGGGATAGTTGATGTTCCAAAGAGAGGATTTTAGTACCTCCATCTTGAAAATCCTCCCGAAGCTACATTGTGCAATGCTTCTCTAGATGTAATAATCTCTCTATATCCTAGAATTTCTTCTTAGTCTATTCCAAGTTACTCTGCGTCTCACACATTTTTGTTTCAAACTTCACTCTCTTCAGAAAGTGTGACCTGTGTTTCGCTCAGCTGCCGAGCATATTCTTCCTTCATGCGGACCTCCTCTCGCAATTGAGTATGAATCTGAGTAGCATCTCTGGAAGTTGCTTTCAGCTATTGTATCTCTTTCTCCCTCTCCTGCAATTCTTTCAATGCCATATTCCTCATCTCTTCTTTCCCTTTCAATTGAGAGCTCACATTGTTCAGGGCGGACTACAACTTCCATTTTTAAGAGTTAGCTTGAGTTAACAAGCCCTGCAAGCGGTTTATCTCAACACTTCTAGCTTTGTCCTCTTTCCTCTGAGCAATTTTTCTTTGAGGTGGATGATCTCTACTTGCATATTGTCCAGATGACTCTTCTTCTTGATGAAATCCAAAGACACTACCTTCAAAGTTTCTTCCATCATTTCTATTTTATCCATAACTGTGGCATTTGAGAGATTAACCCCGACAACATGTAAAGTGTAATCATTGGGCTTCATTTGGGTCTCCGACTTGTTGACCTTTGGGAACATAGTTGCAAAGAGGAGATTATCACTTTCTTTTGTAAAATTCATCTACACATGTGGTCGGGATGGCTTAGCAGCATCTTTCTCCTTTCTCTTGCATACTCGGCTAACCCATGCAGATTTGGAAAAGGAAACTTGCTGATAAAAAGTATCCAAGACTGGAATGGCTTGCCCTGAAAACGCTGCACCAGGAGGGATGACATAGGGGAAATAGGAAATAGGGCCAATGAAAGTGGTTTGAATGGGCTACGCTAATGTGGTTAGAAAGAACAATGGTACAAAGGGAGAGGATCCTAAAAGAGTAGGATCAATGGATGTTGTATTGAGTGGACTCTCCAAAACCAAGCCTATGCAAAATGATGATTGTTGCAGGAAAAACAACATCAGGGGTAGGGAGCGAAGAAACAACTTGCAATGACGCAAATTGAGGCTCAACCGGTGTTTCAATGGGGGATAATATAAGAGTAGTAGGGACTTGAGCTGAAATCGACACAACTTGGGGAGCTGAGGAAATCACAGATTGAGTAGAGAGGAAGGGAAGAGTAGAGTGTACCTAAACCATAGAAGCCATCGGTTACTAAGGGGCTGGAGGAACCACAGGGGATTGAGAAGATGAACCCTTCTTCGCTGAACCCAAATATTGTTTCTTCCTAGAAGGGGAATTAGGTATCTTCTTCTCGACTGATCTCTTGGTAGATTGGGAATGAGGCTCCTAAACTGAGCGAATGAGAGAAATTCAAATGTCGGTTCCAGTACCTTGCTCTTCTATATTTATAATCTCATCCTCCTAGGGTCGGACCTCCTTCGGGGAGGAGTCATTATGCAAGGAATCGTCACTTGTCTCTTCTTTTGACTTTTTATGATTACACCATTCTTCCTCAAAACTCTCATTAAAATAGGCATTCCTCGGATTAGCCCTAGATTGATTAGTCTCTTGGTAGTAGATCCAGAAATCATTTCTCTTCTTTTTCAGCCAACATGTTTCGAGGAATAGGCTTAGACGGATTGTGCCTTTGAAAGATATGGTAAAAAGCCAACCATGGGGGGCGCTCAAGGACATGAAAGCCACTAGGACCCACATAAAGTCTTGGATCATTCACCAGAGGGCAGTGGCATCCATCCCATGAGTTATATGACATATGATTAATTGCATTTTTCCTATTTTTACTGGACAAATAGGCATCTGGGTCATAGCTCCATACATCATCCAACACTACCAAGCCTAGTTGCACTAGCTTGGAGGTCAGGACCCTCTCTGCGAGGTTTCTTTGCTCAAGAATAATAGGGCCATAACTTTGTGGTCCTCAGTAATAGATGTATTATTCTTTCCTACCCCTATATCCTTTTCAACTTCCACCAGCTGTCGGGACATCTCGAGAGCTAGGGTTCTCTCAGTAACATAAGTAGGAAGGCAGAAGGGTTCTTTAGAGAAGCCATGCACTTGGATAAAAGAGAAATCCTTACCCAGGAACCAGACATAGCGGGGGTGTTCATTACTCATCCAATTTATTTGAGTTTGGGAAAAATGAGCAAGAGGCTCCTTAGGGATGACACCAAGATCGAGAAGGACAGGAGCTAGGAAATAATCTGAAAACTAGTATACATCATAAGTGGCTAATAGTACGGGGTCCAGGTGGACACAGACATTCTATATCCTAACTCATCATGAGTAGCCAACGACATGAATTGACTAAAGAAAGTGACATTTTGGTGCACAAACAAATAAACTAGGAATGAGGCAAACCTAAACTGCTGTGATTGCTCAAAATCGATCAACTGCCTCACCATTTCTCTGGCTATCAACATAGAGAAGTCAAAATGGAATGGATCTTTTTGATACTAACATTTGAACAAGAAATCCATCATAGAAGTGGTGATCTCTTGGTCATTGTCATGACCGCATAGGAATGCAATGGTATAAGAGATATCTTTGAGATCATTGTTCTTTAAATCGCTATAGTGGATAGGGAGATTTGGAGGCTTGACTACCGAAACCCGATTCAGATTAGTTTGACAAAATGATACAATATCCCGCCTTCGATGCCAATAGTCTTCCATAGCATCTTTATCAAACACCTTCATGCTATCAATTCTAGGGAAACACAACATATCTCGAATAGCTTTTGGGGTTATGATGACCAACATAGAGGAGCCTTGTATCAATAGAGAGTTTGGCATGAATCTTCTTGCGTATGCAACCACTAATTCTGGACAATGTGGAGCCATAGGGACCACGAACTGAGGAGTGCCGAAATGCCAAAATTTGAACACCATAGACTGTGGATCACTTTTGTTATTTAGCATTCTTCCTAACCCAACCTCCCTGAGAGCTCTAGGTTGTTTGTGTAGTTCGGGCTCAATGACCTCTTCTAAGGAATCAATCATCGCCATGGGATCGCGGGTGACTGTCTTAAATTTGGGTTTGGTTTTGGGATATTCTGGTTTGGGGGGCATGGCATGGGATGAGTATGAACCTTCTCTATATATATCCACCCACATTTCACCCTATGAAGGACTTGAGGCTATTGTATCCATCTCCATTCTTGTAGGTGAGATTTTCTGACACTATTACTTTTGGCACTTAGAAAGCAAAACGCAAATATGACATGCACTTTTGAAGCTCTTTTCTTAAATGTACTGTATGCCTAGATTTGTGCACGAAAAGGAAGCATTCATGATATGCAACTACCAACACGTATGCCACTTGATGTTCCAGGCAATATTAATTCTAAAATGGGAAAAAGAATTGCCACTTGCATTTTTGAAAAGATGTTAGCCCACTGCATCGTCATTCCAATCCACTAAGGATGATTTGCCCATCTAGATGGATCTCCTTATTTAAGAGAAAATACACAACCAGCGAGGCTCGCATGAGCCAAAATAGACCTGTGGACTATCAGGTTAACACATGATGTACTCAAAAATACGCGTGACATCTGAATATAGTATTTTTCTTTTTGAGGCTTTAGATAGGATATACACAACCTTCAGCCCCGACTCCATTCACTTGTGCGAGTAATGAGAAAGGACAACCACATCGGAGATCGAGGGTGTTGGCTCTTAATTTAATTTTATTACTCAAATCTAGAAATCAACTATAAATGTCTTTTTAGACATTCTTTCGCACAAAAATTACCTCAACGACAAAGTTTCTTGAGTTATGGATATTCCTGTCAGGATTACCAGCAGCAATGCACAAGTTGCTTTTCTTGGAAACATTTAAGACCATAGGTTGCAAGGAATGACGCAGCAGAGAAATCCATTGATCACTGTTGCAATTAAATGGGTACTAGGGGAGGATTTTATTGACGACGTTGATAGATATCATGTCAACACTGATATTTTCTCCCGCTTCGTGGCTTCATTGCTGGATGCTGGGATAGGCAACTACCTAATGATAGAGCTGACCAAGGTGCTCTTCCCATTAGACTATTTGGGCAGCATTGAGGATGTTATGGAATACTTCATCCCTTTCAGAAGTTTGCCCTTGACCTCGGACTTGTAGCATTTTATCACCCTCAGAGAGGAGGTGACTTGGTATCCGCTTACAGACAGCTTGAAGAGCATGTCATTCTCTACTCATCAACTACGCGTAGATCACGCTGCAGAGTTCCTCCTTAGATTCCATCTAATAGTGCCCACTCCGGCTGACACAAAATGGTATACCAAGTTTCATGACCACATCTTCCCATAGATCCTGATGCCACACATTCTATCAAACCTGGTGCTAGTGTCAATATCTTAGGAATCCAACAGTGACTCCAACCACAAGTGGATGGGAGATGATGAAAATGATGATGACTCAAAATTTCTCATGGATGAGGATGAGGACGAGGAAGACATATGAAAAACTGCCACCTTGCCACTAAGATTTGGAGGTTGCAAGCCTATTTATGCCTTGTATAAAGATACAGATATATAATATAACAAAAAAATTTCTTATTAGGGCGTATCTTATGATTTACTTATTTTCCTTGCAATGCAAGAAGAAACATAATTAAATAAATAAGGCACACTAGAATACAATATTTACATTGAGGGCAGTAAACTTAATAGAAAGGTTTAAGGTGAAACCCGTTAATCAGGATTTCGAGAGATTCCCCCTGCATATTCTTGAGATTGAAAGCATTAGACCCCTTACAATTTATGATGTGGAAGGGTCCCTCCCATAAACCATCAAACTTAGCATGTTGATTTGGCCTGACTACTCTCTCATTATATTTTAAAACAAGATCACCCGGTTTGATCTCTGGGTCAGAAATTTTCTTGTTATCGAACCACCTCTTGACGATTTATTGCCGGTTTTGAAGAGACTCAAATGTTGCCTCCCTTTCTTCTTCTAGATCTATAAGCTCTTCCAACCTTACCTCCATGGGCTTATTTTTGGCCACCTTAATGGACTTGAGGAGCTACAAAGTGGGGATCTACAAAGACATGGGGAATAAGGCATCCTTGTTGTAGACTAGCTTGTATGGAGAGTTCTTTAAAATCTGCTTGGGCGTGATCCGGTCCACCCATAACGCACTTCTCAAGTGGTGACGCCACTCCCTTTTGTGTTCAAACCCCATTCTCCTAATGATTCTTATAAGGTTCTTATTGGTAGACTCGACTAGGCCATTTCCTTGAGGGTAATAATTAGAAGAAGTCTTCAAATATATGCCCTGGTGGAGAGAAAATTGAGTTACATGGGAGCCTGTAAATGCGCATGCATTATCCAATATTATGGTCTTTGGTGGACCATACTAACATATTATCTCCTCCAAAAATGCTAGTATTTCTATTTCTGATGAATTCTTAAGGGGTACAACCTCATACCATTTGGTGAAGTAGTCAATAGAAGTAAGGATCCACTTGTGTATGGCTGAGCTAGGTGGATTAATCATCCCTATGAAATACAAACCCCATTGGGCAAAGGGTTCTTCCACCATTATTGGCCTGAGTGGCATTGCTCCCTTCTCGTGCCTAACACTGTAGTATTGGCATTCCTTGCATTCTCTTACTAGAGCATGTGTGTCCTTAAACATTGAGGGCAAGAAATACCCAACATAGGTAATCTTAATGATGGTGGTTTGCACTGAATAATGATCCCCTGAAAGGCCATAGTAGAATTCATGTAAGATTTTATGAGCTTGGTCTTGGTCCATGTAGGGGAGTAGAATCCTATCAAAATTCCTTTTAAAAATCACTCCTTCAACAAGGCAAAAACCACTATTCTGCATCCTTTAGAATCTCCTCTTTTTAGGAGAAACATCAGTTGGGAAGATTCCTATCTCCATGAAGTGTCTTCGACTCTCAATCCAACTTTCTTCTATTTGCTCAGAGGTAAACATTGCAACCTCCTCCACAGTAGTCTTGGCTTCTCGAGGGTCAGACTCTTGGGCTATATATTCGTAAAGGCCTTTTTTGTAGATTACCTTAGTGGGCTTGACATCAATGTCATATTCTAAGATCTTGGTAATCCAATTTTCCCTTTTATTTGTAATGTCACCCTCCATTATATACTCCCAAACTGAAGGATGAGCCACATACATAGTAGTCTTATTGAAGGCAATGAAATGCCTAAAATTTTTGAGGCCTTTGACAATGGCTAGTGCTTGTTTTTCAACAAAGTTGTATTTAGCCTCATACTCTTTTAGAGTTTTGGAATGCAAAGCTATAGGATGATCACCCCTTTTGTCTGCATCTTTCTGGGTTAGTACCACAACAAAGCTATAATCACTAGAGAAAACATACATTATGAAATCCTTAGACATATCAGGGTTAGAGAGTACTAGAGTGGAAGAGATGGCATCTTTGATATTCTCAAATGCCTCTTTTGCTTCAGGAGTCCATTTAAAATGCATTTCCCTTTTAAGAATTAGCCTGATAGGCCTCACCATTCCAACAAAGTCTAAGATGAAACAACTAACAAAGTTGACTTTTCCTAGGAAGGATTGAATGTCCTTCTTATTGATAGGAAGAGAAAGCTCTTTTATTGCCTTCACTCAATCTAGATCAATGAAGAGTCCTTCTTTTGATAGTACGTGTCCCAATAAATTCCCTTGAGGGACCCCAAAGATGCATTTCTTTGGGTTCAATGAAATGTTGAATTCTAAACACTTCTGGAAAACTAGTTTGAGATCGTCGAAATGATCCTCTTTACACTTTGAAAACACCGTTAGGTCATCCAAGTAGATGAGGATGATTTTATTAATTATCTCCTTAAAATCCAGATCCATAGCCCTCTGAAAAGTAGCACCTGTGTTTGACAATCCAAACAACATTTTCTGGTAGGCAAATGTTCCCCATTTGGTTGTGAAGGTTGTCTTATGTTGGTCTTCTAGCTTTACCAACACTTGGTTATAACCTAAGAATCTATCCATCATCGAAAACATCTCTGACCCTGTCATAATGCTTAACAATTGTTCTATTGGTGGCAAAGGGTAATGGTCTTTTAGAGAGGCTTGGTTCAAGTCACAAAAGTCCACACAGAGCTAGATATCCCCATTCTTCTTTCTGACTAGTACCAAGTTTGATACCCATGTACTATGCTTGATGGGGTAGACAATCTTGGACTCTATCAATTTCTTCAATTCATGCGCCATGAGAAACTCAATCTTTGGATTGACAGGTCTCTGGTTCTGTCGAACTGGCTTGGCCCCATCAGTGAGCTCAATGGTGTGTTGAATGATGCTAGAATTGTAAAATTTCAAATCCTCATATGACCATGCTAGCATGCCCATGTATTCATCACAATATCGAGCCAATCTTTCTCAGTCTTTTGGGGGAACTTCCTTTTTGACCTTAAGTGTTCTCCCATTCCCTATTGATATTTCAGCGTAGTCACCTTTATCGATCATGAGTTTTTTCTTGTCATTTTTAGCATCATAATGGTCAAATAAATTCTCTAGGGCGATCAATCCATTTGGGAGATTGTTAGATTTCAATTGAATGACTTGATCCCCATAAGCCTCCTTTACTTTAGATTGCAATTGATCAACAAACTCTCTAGAGTTTTGAATCAATAGAGAAATTTTCTCATCATTCTCAAAAACTTGTCAGTGGGTGTCATTGTCTGGAATAGCTGGTTGAATGATCATGTAGACCACTTGGGGGTTGGTGAGCAAGTCCAAAGAAGGGTTGAACTATGACCCAATAGTGGTCATCCGATCATCAGATGCATTTGTATTTTGAGGAATTCTCTGGATGTTGAAGGCATGAAAGCTTTCAATTAGATCCCATGTCCTATAATGGTAGGACCTTATGCAGACATGCTTGGCACTTGAGATTCCTTGGACTTGGTGTACGATCCACTTAGAATCACCCAAAACTTTCAGCTACTTTATGCCCAACCTTTTTGCTAAACTTAGGCCTTGGATTATCTCTTTATATTCTACTTCATTGTTGGAGCAAGCAAACTACAGGTGGAAAGATCTCAGGATTTGTTCACCTGAAGGTGAAGTAAGGCAAATTCTAGCGCCTAAACCTACCTTGCATCTTGTACCCTCACAGTGCAAGGTCCAAAGTGTAGAAGACAACTCCTCCTTGGTTAGTGGACCCTTAGTTAGTTTTGGGATAACTTGATCCTCATAAAAAATACAGTAGGTACCAAGACTTGTGGCATAGTAATTGGAATATAGATCAGACTTTATGAATTTGTTGAGAAAAACTTCTTCCTCTGGTGTAATATCCTTGGTCACCTCTTCATCCTCTAGAAGTTCTATTGTTTTTCTCTCCTCATTAGAGATGGAGGTATGAGTAGGCTCGAAGCTGAGTATAGCTTGATCAGCTACGTACTCAGTGTGTAGGGGTTGTGAAATAATTTTGAGCTTAGAACCATGTTGGGTCCAAAGGATGAGGTGGGACCAATCTAAAGATAGGTAACCTCTTATTTTGGCGGTGAAGTCTTGGGAAAGGCAGAGGCCGAAAATAGGTGGTATGTCAATAACTACTACTTCTTGGGACACAGTGACACTAGGACACACAAACAATGTCAGCGAAAGGATTTTAATAAGACCCACAGTCTGGACTTTATTTCCATCTAGTTGCATAACACACCTACTTAGAGGCTCGTATTTAATGTTCAAAACATCAACAATTTTCTTAGGCATGACAGTGGTGCTAGTACTAGAATCTATCATAGAATTATGTTATAGACTATCTCCTACTATGAGGGTCAAATAGAAAGGGTTTGGTTTAGGCTTACCTTCCACTTGGGATCTAGGCGGTATGGCCTTGTTTGTCAACACTATTAGCGGGTGTGATTATTTTGCGGGGCGCGCAAATATTTCTTCATTAGCCTGCAAAGAAATGGCAACATTTTTGTTAGTAGGTCTCTCCACCTCTAATAGAGATTCTTTCAACTGATTCTTCTACTCTGGGATGCTAAGGAGATCCCATAAGGAGATGTTAGCTAGGGCTTTCTTTAGCTACTTTGCCATGTCCAATACTGATGGCACTGATGTTTTTTCTTCTCTCGGCTTATAGGGAATAAACTCATTTCTCAGATATGTGGTAGCAATCGCGGGTTGTTCAAAAACTTTATCTAAGATGACCCTCCCCGCGTAGCTACGTTCTCTCCCGTAAAATGTCTTTTTGACCATAGGTTGTAATCTGATTGCACTTGAGGAGCCCCAGAGCTTGACACAATTGCATCATTTGTAAGCACGTTGTCCTCATCCTCCATCCAAGAGAATAATGCATGGTCCAGAGCTATCTCTGTTTCCTGCTCTATCGACATACCTTGCATTTGTGTGATGAGAGACACATTGTCCATGACAGGGGATGCATAAACCAAATCATCTGAGGCAACACCTTGGCTTCGCTGATCTACAATTTTTTGTTGCAAATTGCCTTTCGAGCAGTTTCTTGGGGTGTGGGCATTGTTACATGGAAAACAATAAGAATTGGTGTCATCCGCTAGATTATTCTGTCCTACAATCAACTCTTTATTGATGATGGGATAGATAGTTTGGAAAGGATTGGGAACTGGAACTATCTGGCCATTCGACTGACTTGAGGAAGCTCGGTTATTCGCATATTGGTTTTGCTCATATGTGGGTCTATTCCCTTATAAATTTTGTTGGAATGGAGGTCTAGTAGGTGGGATTTTAGATATTTTCAAATTAATGATTTCATTTGAGAAAGATCTCAATAAATTTTTCATATCATTGACTTCCACAGTCAAAGATGAGGGGGAAGATGAAATTGCTTGTTGGGATCTGGGATCCACATACATAGACTGGGGTGCAGATGTGCTAGACATGACTGGCTCAGGATCTTGATTTGATAAATCAGGAAAGACTAGCATGAGCGGTCGTGGTGCAAGATTTCCAACATCAATTAAATTGTTTTATGCTTGGACTACCAAATCATATGCATCTCAGAGACTATTTCCTCCAAGAGATTGGATCATCACATGTATATCTAGATTGAAGGCTTTCAGATAAAAAATAAATGCCATATTTACGGGAGGATGAGCAGATAATCGTATCCTCTTCCAAGTCTTCTGAAACCTCATATTAAATTCTATCACTACTTTCTGAGGATCCCTTTTGATGGTAATCAATTGCTGCATTAGGGATGATCTATCAGCCTTGTCAGAAAATTTCTCAAAGAAGCAGTCACCCAGTTAGTCCCAATTGATTATAGAGTTTGGACCAAGAGATCTATACCAATCTAAAGCTCTCCGTTTGAATGAAGCTGCAAGCGATCTCAGAGCTACATTTTTCTCTGTAATGTTATGGATGTTAGGTCCCAGAGACAACTAAGAGGGGGGGGGTGAATCAGTTGTCTAATAAATTTAAATGAAAAACCATTTAACCAACTTAATGCTTAATACCAGTAAACCAGTTAAGTGTGCCGATAGATAGTGTTAATAGTAAATTGCTATAACGGTAGAGATTAATGCATGAAACATAAACATAGAGTCATCCACAACACATAACACCAATATTTGTACGTGGAAACCCTGTAAGGGGAAAAACCACAGTGGGAAACCCTACCCACAATCAATTGATGCTACTGCAGATAGTAAGTGTACATAAATGGGGTCTGCACATGTAGAAAGGCCAACAACCTAGAGCTCACTGCTCAATCACAAAATGGGAGTCACACTGACTACAGTTGGATGGTTAAATCCAATAAGAATGTACTGCACAAAATAGCATCTTCATATGCTGGATTCAGTACCAGTGTAATGCTAATATGCTTCTACAAAAACCTAGCTTCACCTTCAAATGATGTCTTCATGTATACCTCTTAATCTCGCATATACCTTCACACAATTCTTTTTCGCATTCCACATTCGATCTTACAAATAAGATCTTACATTTATACCATAACCTAAGACCAATTTTAGTAGGTCGGCTCTACAAGATATTACAATAAAAAATATTTTACATACAATATAATATCCGATGCAATAACCGATTAAACATGTCATCTTAATGCATTTACAACAATAATAAATCATCTCCATAGCATGCCATGCTGATCTGGAAAAGATAAACTTGCCGGTGTAACCCTAGATAACCCTGGACCTATTTGCCGGTAAAAGTAAATATGCAAATATGAATATACCAATGATTAATTCTTCAAAAAAAAGTGTCCATACGATGTCTTCGACATTACCAAGTGTCTTCCATATCATTCCAAGTGCCAGTGAACATTATATCTTGTCGGTGAACCATATACCAGTAATTGTGCAATAGTTACTTGCTTGCCGGTGAATGTTGCTGGATTTCCAAAGTGCTAGTGTTTTAGTAGGTGTTGACATCAATGACAAAAGCATACCAAAATACCAACAATGGATGGTGCAAACATTGGCCACATCTTGTAGGTATTCCCCCGATGTCTTGGAACATTCTCCAATCAATTTAGGGACAACTTTTAGTGCAGAGGTAGGAATTGGCCCCCATACTACAGGTGGAATAGGAGGAATGAGAGGGCTACCGCTATTCCAAGTCACGAAGTTTCTAGGAGGAATTTGAGCCATTACCATAGGAACAAGTACCGCAGGGAAAATAGGTGGATTCTGAGAAGAAGTAGCTGCGGGCGAATGGACGCTTACCAGGGGTGGGAGAAGAAAACTGGGATTTAAAGCTATTTGACTCTTGGTAACAGGTCTATGACTCATAAAATTGTTTAGGCTTGTTCAAAATTATGGTCCCACCGAGCGTTCTAGAAAAAGAACCGTTGACTCTTAATTTTTCATTAAATGCTAATAGCCTTATAGGAAATTTAGTGATGGGGTACCTTTTGCGTGAGACTCACTGAATGACCTCTGGGATTGAGAAGTCGACTCTTCATACAATTGGGGGAGAAAAAGGAAAGAAGAAGACTTAAAAAAGCTACACTACTTGGGCGATACGCTAAAATATTTTTGAAAACACTAACAACATATGAAACCTAGATACATGTAGTTTTAAAGCTTATTCAATAATCTACATGCTCAGCATCGCTAGAGAAGAAGATAAGAGTATGCTCTATTCAACATAATATGACGTTCACCATTCATCCAACAAATAATAAGTTCTAAAACATAGTTTAATCTGTAGAGTCTCACAACCCATATCATAAAAGTTAATGAATCTGAATACAACACATCAATCAATTTACTAAGCTTCAAATAAAACAACCATAGAGGCCATAGGAACAATCAGATATGTTTATCATTCACCTAATTTAATTAACATAAAGGCTTCTCAATGAGCCAAAGTCTAAAAATGTTCTCTTTGAAGTCTGAACCCCTAAAAAAGAAGAAAAAGAAGTCCTATATAGAACCCCCGACTCTTAACAAACAGTACGCAAGCATTAGCAAAATCCTAGCAACCGCTTTTGATAGGAATCTCCCAGTGTGGCACTCTATGAGATGCTACCCAATGAAAATGACTTTCAAAGTTGTTACCTCAATCGCATCATGGCAACCCCTGCACCTGCCAAACAAGAAAATCACTGCACAAACAACATTCTGGTTCACGAACCATCATGGAAGACTCATGGCAACTCAAGGGAGACCCAAAGTTGAGCACAAAAGGAGATCTGGAATGTGCAACATGGGGGAACCAAGTGTCACTTCCAGCACATAGAAGATGGTGGGGCTAGGAAGCATATGCCAAAGAAAAGACTAGTGCCACGTGATAGCTTTGCATCCTCTCAACATTGGGTGAGAAGAGCGAGCCTCTTAGAGAAACATTGAGACACCATTTGGCACGCATGAGCGATCCGAAGAGTGGGTAAAAAATTAAAGGAAGAGGCCAAAACTTTACCAAAATTCTGCACACAAACCATTCTGAAAGAATATTAACACATGCCTCTATCTCTATGTCTTCCTCTTCAAAAGCAAGAGATAAACATACTCCGGTGGGTAAATCACCCCTCTCCCCAAAGATTTTGTAGCCTTTAGTGAAGTCTTTTGTTAGTCCCTCTATTTCTACAATAAAGAAAGGAAACCTATCAATATTGTCTAAATCTTCTCTGCAATGTTTTTATTGACTTGTAGTTCCTATGATACTTAGACCCATTTTATCAAGAAAAGAGAAACATTCTACTAGTGGTAAATCCATATGTGCATCATTTGTCTCTCATCCTTCAAGGGTGCCTTGTGTTACTCCTAATACATCAAAGGAAAATAGAGTAAATGTATTTGCAATGATGTATAGACCACATACACCTCAAGTACCCCTTGCTCCTCCCATAGAGCCTATTTTTCCATTTGCTTTAGAAGTGAAGATAGTTCCACCTATGGAATAGGGTGTTCTTGAATCATCCTAGACATCTTTTTTGAGTTACATAAAAGCTGAAACCAACTTGTGTGCAACTATAAGTATTGTACGCATGCATTAGATCTTGAATAGGTTGCTTTACAAATGACAAAGGATGAAGATCCTCCCATGTAACCACCTCCAAAATTGATCAAACCTGAGGCATTTGTTTCTTCCTCTTCACCATCAATTAGGACATTTTTTTCTCCACCTTTAGTCCTTCTAAATGATTCTAGTGAGGCTCATTTTAGATAAGTGCATGTTCTCATCTCTCCTTTAATGTACCCTCCATTGATTACACCATGGCATATCATGTTTTTATTTATTAAGCCTCTAGATATACCTCATACAAAAATCATATCTACTTTTCCTCTTGTCACACATCTTGCTCCACATCATACCCACTATTAGAGCTTCCGTGAAATCCTCAAACTTTCTATGGTTTATGTGAACATTCTCCATTAGCTTCCTAAGTGAAAGTTTTAGTAATGCCCTATTCCAATATATCACAAAAAGAGGCCTAATTTATATTCTTCATTTGGTGGAGATATTTCTTCATCTATTCTTACTATAGAAGAGGTTCCATCTTCTTTTGTACTTCTCACTTATTTTCCTTCAATAGTTAGTAGTGACATTCCTCTTATATCTAATCCTACATTGCATTTAACACACTCTCCTTCTAAGGCATCTATCTTTGAATAATTGCAAGATATTTTCACATTTCCATCAATATTTACAAGATCATCGACAATCACCTTATAGGAGTTCAAGGATGATGCTATTATGTATATACATCTTTGTCCCTTGTTGTAGGTGAGACATCTATTACTACACTAGTTATCATTCATTTACAATCTCTACCTCTCTCTCTCTCTCTCTCTTCATGTGATCAAGATTTGGAGTGCAATGATTTTTTTGATATAATAAACTAGCGTAGTACTCTTCTTATATTTATATATATTCATTTTGTTGATTGTTTGTGTTCCACCATTTTTGTACGTATATGTTTGTGATTCTTACCTAGATATTCATGTTACCTTTATAGATACATGGATATAGGGGATATAATCTATTTTCAAACTCTTCTATATGTCCCATCATTCTTCTATGTATTTTATATTGACTATTTATTTGGTTTTGGGGATGACACAAATCATTGAGACATTTAGATCTCTTCCATGTTGATTCAATTTTTATTTTTTTTCATGTAAATCTTCTTCCTTTGTACTCATTGTTTTACTACATTTAGAGAGTGATGTTAATTCATTGATAATATTCACATATCTATCTATTACTATTATTGAATCATATTGACCCTAGATCTTTGCAACCCTTCATGTTATTTTCAAATTAGTGATGTTGTGAATTCATATAGCTATGTATCTCATGGCACACCATCCTACTTAGCAACATTCCTCTTTTACTTTTCTCTTCTCCTTAAAATAACTTGCACTCCTAGAGTTTTACAAAAAAACTTAAGGGGGTCTATAACAATGCACAATAATGTTTATTTCAAAAATATTTTATCTTTCAATGTAATCTAATAACATATAAACCACCTAGTCTGGGGCAATCTATTAGACTATTAGTTTTCATGTGTATTCTATGTTGTCCTACAATGCAACTTGCAACAATCACGATCTAATGAAAATCGATGTATGGTCTTTATCATAACATACCTTTATAGCCATAATTATCACTTTATTTTTTAAATAAAAAATTACTTATTAATATTTATCTATTTTCATATTTGTCTACTCTTTGCTATTTTTACCTAACATTTTTGTAGTAAAATTTGTAGCTTAACGTATCAATTTTATGCCAGATATCTTAATTTTTTTTGTATATTTTCTTCCTAGGGGTATTTCCACATGGAATTAAGACTCTACATCCTTTGCAATATCCATGGGTAAAATTTTAAATTTAATGGCATTTTACTTTATCTCACATACCCAGTAAGATGCATATGCTTGCTAAAGTGGGGAAAAATGTAGTGTTGAAAATTGCACACACTTATAATTTCAACAACACAAAACCTCCTCTTTAGATTGAAAAAGGATAAAATTATAATTATGTCATGATAATATTAAAATGTCAATTTTGTAGAAAAACATTCTAAATCCATATTTTTTAGTCCTTTTTATTTGCACAAGCATTATGCATGGATGTTTGCACAACACACTAGTGTCTCATGAAAGTACATGATTCAATAGATTGTTGAAGTGTTACTCTTCTTGACATTTGCTACTGTAATGCTTCCACCTACCAAGTCGAGTTTCATAAACACACCTAAACCTTCTAAGTTGAACAAAAGTTTCCCATTTTTAGTGGAACAAGAATAATCTCTCCTCTAGAATTACATACATAATTTTTCTTTGTATTTTGAAAATTTGGGAGAAATAATAATGTATACAACATTCTCCTGAGCTCTTGCATGCAATTTATCCATAGTGTATTCATGAAATGCAATTCTTTGGTGTTTGAAGGGCCATTTTGGGAGATTGTGGTAGCTTCCAAGAGGGGTAGTCTTGTTGGGTTGATTGTGTCTTCCTCATTGTGATACTCGAGGTTACTATTTCAACATCTTTTATATTATCACTACATACTTCATTTATCTTTTATAGAAAGTATTTCATTTATTACTTTCCATTGTTATCCATGTAGACAATTAAAAATGTCCTAACTTAAATTAAATAAATATTTATTATTTATTTAATTATTTTATTGTTATTCCTCTATTAATTAAGTAAATATTTTAATTTACTTAATTAATTCCTTAGCCTTTTCTACTATTAATTAAATTAATATTTTTATTTATTTGATTATTCTAATCCCACCTTTTTCAACTATTGATTAAATAATGTTTCCATTTATTTAGTTAATTAATTATACTCTTCTATCCAATCCTAGACCTCCAACTTGGTCACATGGTTCATAATCTAAATTCATAGTCACGTGGCAAGTTTATCACTCTCTCCCCTTATATGCCTAACTTAAGCCTTATCACCCATTCATTGAACCTATACACCTTTTAAAAAAAATTAAAACCACCTCTTAATTTTATCCATCCATTCATTTAACTTCTTAATCTTATTCACTCTCCTTTCACCTCTTATTCATGACCATTTATCTTTGAACCTTTTAATCTAATCCCTCTATTCTCTTGGAGATTTCATGGAGATTTCTATAAAAGAGGCTTTTCCCTCATTTTTCACCCACCTAGTATGCGTATTGAGTACTTACCTAGGGATTTTTAGTATCCATTTATCTATCATTGCTTTCTTTCTACCATAATTGCATCATCAATCAACTACACTTCACTCTTTTATTCTGACTTGTGCTAGTGCTTAATGCTGAGAAAAAATACTATTATCCAAAATTTCTTAAAGGATTTATGAAAAACAAATTCAAGCTTATCATTTGTGTGAAGGTATACTTTGTTTATTTCATTTGTATGCACTTGATTTTGATAGTCCTTAAAATGACTATGCAAAATTTGGTGTCCCTAATAGTGTTTTTGTCATTTTGAATTAATGTTGCTCTCTGTTTTACCCTCAAGGTTTATGGTTTTTAGGTTTAGATGTTCTTGGGTGGGCTTTTTATTTTAAAACCTAAAGCATGTTATGTTTCTTCATTACCTTTTTCACTTAAACATGAGGGTCTTTTCTATCATCGAAGGGATCATATTTCCTTTTCCTACGCATTATTTCTTCTGTCGACCTTTTAATTTTTCCTAAAGACTATGTCTTTTCCATTATGGTTGGGCCCCCTTTAATATTTCTATGGGTGTTTATTTTCCCTAAGTCCAACTTTAATGTTTCACCTTATATCTCCATGTTTAAGTACTGAGCAACTAAAAGTCCCATGAATTTGCATGTCTTTTAAATGGATGGTGGTGCTATGACCCAAGTGAAAAGGTGCTCAAAGGATAGTGACAAGTATTGGGAGGACTTTGTAAGTTGCAGGTAATGAACAAGAAGATTGGATGACCCTCGTAGTCCCATGATGAAAGATGGAAGGAGGTTAAGGATCACGACATCGCGGGATAATCCCACGTGTCCTAGGCAGGTTGATAAAGTTCGACAATGGGGAAACTGACATAATGGAGTTGAAGGGTGATTCGACAATACTTTGTTAGACTTATGGTGGGCCCATTCGCCATGATGGAAGGTCAATATCCATAATGACCAAAAGTGAGCACGCGATGTGCCATGCTGGACAAAATATGCGATAGAGATAACGTTTTTCAAAAGGGTGATTTGGACTGTTTGTGTCATTCATGCAGGAAAATAAAGATAGAAGGAAATAAGCCCATCGACATGGAATAAACAAAGATAAGTTGAGGAACATGGATGCTGACCAATTCTCAAAAGGCCGATTTAGGAGGTATTTTGTTGGGTTGAGTTGTGTTAGTGGACAAAGCTAGCAGTACTAGAGGTGACAATATCAACAAGTTTTCATTTCCACCATGAAGAGGAGTTGAGGTTTCTAGAGGGATAAGAGGATAGGATGATTAATGAGTTGGAAGCAAAGTGATCAAGGAACTATCAATAAGATCATAGGATGCGTACTGTTAGAGATTCTCACAATAAGGCAAAAAATCAAGAAACTGTTGTCGAGAAATTTTAAAAAGATAAGGACTCAATATCAAAAAAAGGGGAATTCTGAAACAAAAATTTTGCAATCAAGAAATCAAGTAATCAGGAACAAAATTGTTCATGTAAGGTGAACTTGGTTAGAGGGTAGTGAATTGATAGTTTGAGTCTAAATATGTTTTTGATTTGATGGATATGATTTTTTGAATCCATTTGTTGGCAAGATAAGTAGAAAAGCATTGGAATGATGATTTTTTCCCATGTATGAACCCCGCCAAGAAAGGTATTTTTCATTATAAATACAGGTGGGTGGTGTCTTCAATTGGTAGAAAGAACAAAAAATTCATTATCCTCTCAGAAGGTTTTGAAATGGTGAAAATGATTTTTGAGTAGTATCGTACTAGGACTTACACTGAGCTATGTGATACCGGATGGAATTCTTTTGTGAGTGAGTATGCTTATAGTCAATGCAGTCTTGAAAATGGGGATGATAGTCAATGGAGGCTTGAAATCCATGTTTCATCAGAACAAGCCCTGTAGGACTCATCCTCCCTCTCTCCTCTATCATTTGTTGGCAAAGGGTTAAAGGAGGAGCCTTATAGAGGAAAAGGATAATAACAAGGTTGGGATTGGGGTGGCAACCAGTCATTTATACAATGGCATGGAAGCTACAACACCTTCCCTTCACTTTATTTTCCTCTTTGAGCTCCTCTTTCCATTTTCTCTGATCTTGGTATGAAGGTTGGAGCTCCTCCTCTAGTTTAGGGGTGACTTTACTTCTTGTCAGGACTTAATTTCCCTTCCCAAAGGGAAATTCTCTTTAGAACAAAGATGATGCATCTCACGATCCATCTGGAAGCATCTGCAATGATAGTGGCATGACTCAAGAAGTTTTGTTTCTACCAAAATGCAATTAGGAATTTTGGTTCTACTTCATCATGAACGCCAACATGGACAACCTTTTGGGATACTGCGAGGAATATTTCTATAAAAAAGTTACAAGAGATCTTATGAGCTTGTGATAGGTGTCTCCTCTGGCTTGAAGCTTATTTTCTCCCTTGTTTCTATAAAAGGGAATTCAGGGCCATGAGAGAGAGGTCAAGAATTTTGGTCCACAAGTTTGGATCCAAACCCTTGGTCATATATAGTAAGTCTAGGTGAAATGAGTAGGCTATAATAGGGATTTGCAGAGCAAATAAAATGGGTCTTGTGTGTTATTTTATTGCAGGTTCTTGAAGGAGTTATATGTAAGATAATTTGTAATAGAAAATAGCTTATTAAATGAACAAAAGCACAGTTCAAATTCAATTTCTCTAGTGTGTAACTCTGTTATGTTTTGAATGAGTTAGATCAAGGGTTTTTCTCATTTGTTTCATTGTTGTGATGTATGTATTTTCTATCTTATGCTTTGATCTAAGGGGTTGGTTAAATTGATTAGAGAGGATCTGCATACTGATGGGGCTTATACATGGATTCTGATAAGTATTTTGAGTTGGGACAGATATATGAGATGCATTGTAAGGTAGTGTTATCTTAAGATCTTTAGCTATTAGAATAATGTTATGTTATATTTTCATCTTATGTTTTACAATTTCAGTCATCCAATAGATAAGACACTGGTCATGGCTTATAGTCATTTCTAGTTATAGTTCTCTACTCATAACTCATCGACAACTTGTTGTAAATTGCTAATATCAGAATATCTTTTCATTTTTGTATATGTTACTGCTTGTCGAAAATCACCTCATGCTCCAAAGCAGGTCGAGGATCACTGAGAGTTAGCCACTCTATAGCATCCTCCCTCTTTGTTGACCACCTCTTTAGGAGTGAGACCTTCTGCTTTGTTTTAATACCATTTATAATTATGGTGCAAATATTGCAAGGGCATTAAGGGATCACCCTCTCGGGTTTTGCAAAGCCCAAAGTGAAGAAGGGTTAGCATACTCCTTGTTATATGTTGGTCCAAGTCCCTGAGTAATTCTAAGCAGTATGGATTTGGCCTCTCCACACATGATTTGAGGGCCCGAATTTGTTTTTGTCCCTATGGTAGTGTAAAACCCCACCGTGTGCATTCTGGGGAACCAACAAAATTGGAGACTCTACTAGGGAACGTCTGCACAGGAGTCATGAGCTTATAATGTTCCAGATCCTTTGTCAGTTGAGTCAATTCTCATAAATTTTGTTTAAGAATCTATTGCAATTCATCTTTCAATGTAATTTTTGTCAAGATTTGTCCATATTATAGGATTATTTCATAATATCTCACAAATTGTGGGTGGCGACTCTGAGATCTTTGCACCGGTGTGCATTATTTGAAAAAGAACTAAAAGAGGATCACTGAACTTGTAGTAGAGATGAAACATATTTGAACTCTTATCATGAAGTACCTTGACAAGTTGAGGAAATAATTCACATGATGAAAAAGGAGGAGTTGCAGTACTGGTTTAGGATTAGATCTGATCTGAGAACCTAGAGAGGATGCACAGATAGTTTTAAATCTATCACTACAATAAGCCAACAAAGTTTATTTCTAACCACTACACTACCTCTAGGTATTTTGGATTTTAATGAGTCAAATTTATTTTCATGAAAGTCATTTGTAGAAAATACTTCCCTATTAAGTAAGATAAGCACTAAGGAAGGGAATGGTAGTAATCTTCTGATATACTGTAGCGTCCTAAAATTTTGACACTTGCAATTTCGACTGCATTTGGGTCTTCACGATGGTGGCGCAACGTTGAACCTGAATGGAGACCCCGAAACCTGTTTATAACACCAAAAACTGCATTTTTTGCACCTTGGCCTGATCCCTCCTTGCACCCTGCTGTCCCGGGAGGTGGGACCATGGCACCTAGCGCCCTGGTCCTTCAGGACTAGGGTGCCCAGTGTCCTGGTCCCTGGCCCTATTTTGGGCCCGGTCTCTTTTGGGTATCGGGTCTTTAAGTTTGCAATTCGAGAAATAATGTTTCCTGGTCGGCCTAAGGTCGGGAAAATCAGTCTATCAGCCCTAATTGACAAGTATATAAACTACTTTTCCTCTCCTAGAAAGGGAGGAAGAAAAGAAGGAAAGAAGCAAGAGCAAGAGGCGAAAGTGATATTCAAACATTCAAACATTCAAGCATTCAAGCATTCCTTCAAGCAATTTAGCATTCTAAGTCTCCATTCAAGGCTAAGTGTTGCATTCAAGACAAGGATTCAACCATTGAAGAGGAGATCATATACAACATACAACATACTACATACATTACACCTTCGCATGTAAGAATACAAACATTCTTACAACAAGGTATCAGTACTTGTTTACATTACAAACATTTACATTTACAACATTCTCATTTCTTGGTTAATTCCAAAACCGGGGTTTGACCTAAAGGAAAACCCCTCATCCCTAACCCCCCAATCATCCTCTCTTTTTTGTGTGTAGGTTGCAGGTACGCGGCTGTAATTGAAGATCTGGAATCCTTGTGCAGAGACGAACAGATCCCCCTTCGTGTCGTGGATTTTTCGGAGGACCGTGTGCACGCCGGGCACCATCGTCCCATCAACTTTCGTTCAAATTTGCAGAACAGCACCGTCTTGACATTTTACTACTAATTCCAGGTCCGCAGCTTCATCCCATATCCCTATCTCTGTTTATAAGTGAATCTTTCTTGCTTCTACATGCATTCCTAGTTCAATCTTTCTATCTACATTCTTTACAAAAGAGGGTATCCTTGATGTCTTAACCCTTGAAACTCATTTATAATCCAATCTTGCATTGCGTGGGATTGGATCTTGTGGGTTTCAACCCCTCTTTTGAATGTAAATTCTCCCCTAAGTGAAAACCATCAACCCTAGTGACTCTCCCGTCTCTCTCCTTGGAGATTGGGGAGGGGAGAACAACTAGGGTTTGATTTTTTCGCTTTACATATACATTTGAAATGTAATTTGTAAATCTTGTAATAGGTTGAGTGAAGTATGTTTCTGAGTCATACATTGTAGTATTGTAAGACTTTTGAAAAGATGTAATGTTTCTTGTATATCCCTAAGAAATATTCAGTGTAAACATGCAACATATGCAGTCATTGTCAAGCCATAGCAGAATGTTTTTTTGTTGAAAGATACATACCATTAAATTTTAATGGTATATAATATTTTCCAAACCCTATCCCCACTAATGTTAGGGAACATTTGCCAAATTTTAAAGGGAATGGATCAGAATGAGCACATCAACACCTACAAAGGTTTTTTGATTTGATAGGAGATTTTGAGATAAGTCAGCAAGATGTTTGTATGAAGATTTTTGTTCAATCTTTAAAAGAAGATGCCAAAGACTGGTTTTCATATTTGCCAGCATGTTTTATCTCTTCATGGGATGAGTTGAATGCATCTTTCATGGAACAATTTGGTGAAAGAGTTAATCCAAGTTCAGCTATCAAAGGATTCATGGGTATTAAAAGAGAAGAGGATGAATCATCCCTTGTTTTCAATCTCAGATTTGCAAGAACATTGGATGACATTCCTAGAAGCTACAAACCAAATGATGAAGTATGTTTGGTTGTTTATTTAGTTGCATTTGATGAAGAAATGAGCTTCTTACTAAGGGATAAGGATCCCAAAACCTTGTACCAAGCTTATAGGATAGCAATGGATATTGAAAACAATTTGAAATATGGAATCCCTAAGGGTTATTTCACTGCAAGAGTCTATTATCCTAATGTACCAAATATTGAAGAAAGGTGTGAGACAAGAGTTGAAGATCAATATCAAAGAACTTACACTTTTTTTGATCACATAAAATGTGTTATAACCTATGATTCAGATCAAAATATGAGCGAAGAGAACTTGTCTTAGATAATGGTTATTCCTTATATTGGTGAAGACGAGGTTAATGAGAAATTATATGATACAGATGGTACATAGATGGAGGTAATTTTAGTTGCTACACTAGGTGATAGAATTATTGATCCCTTCAGTAAGGATGCCGCATAGAGGGTCCATCTTCATTCTCATTGTTTGGATGGATCTGATGGCCTATATGAAGGAGAATTGAAAGGTTGTACAACTGATGAGGATAATGATGATATAAAAGGTTTTGGTGATACAAATTCATCTTCTCAAGAATTAGTTGTGTTTGATGATGGGATCTTGAATATTGTTTACCCCTTTTTTTGATTATAGCCTATCAAAAATAGGGGTCATTATTTTTGTAGGACTTAAGTCTTCATCAAACAAGTTTCGTATTCATTCGTTGAACCTTTTATAAAGTTCAAAATTTGAGTTCAAAGGAAATGCGATCTATTAAGTTCTAAGTCGTCATTAGTTTAGTCATTGAACTTGAACTTTGAACCTTTTCGGTTCAAAGTTCAAGGTTCAATTAGTCTTTTGTCTCATGCTTTGCGGCTATCTCTTTAGTACTAGTCTTGTGGTTGCTTTGAACTTGAACCATTGAAACTTGTCTTGAAGTGGTTCAAGGTTCAAGGTTCATTCCCATATCATTGAATGTTCCTTTTGTCTTTTTCTGCTTGTTCGCAAATGTGACTTGTTGTCATTGAACTTTGAACCAATGAACTTCTTTTAAAATAAGTTCAAGGTTCAAAGCAACATTTTCAAATCAGCCCGATGGTGTCTTGGAAGAAAAGGCGGCGCAATCAAAACATAATTTTCCTTGGTTTTCGTGTTTTCAAATTGCAATTATGGAAACAATCATGAGAAGACATGTCGATTATGTGGAGTTGATTTCTAATTAATAAGCATGTCAGAATTATATCAAATCACAAGTGATTTTACACAGATGAATGAGCTGGGCTGAAGCGTGTGTTGGTTCTTTTCAGTCTTTTCCATCTTTAAATATGGGGCTTCTCAGGTAAGATAATTATTGTTGCCGTTGGCGAAGAGTGGAGACTCAGAAGGTAATTTAGCTCAGTTCTTTCTAGGGTTTCATAGTTTGATGTTGAAGATAGGTGAGTTCAATTGCTTATTTTCCCCTGCTCTGTTTTAGTTCTGAAATTGGAAAAGTGTAATTCTTTGCCTCAGAGTTGAATGCTATCTGATTGACACAATTTAAAGCAAAAATGAGACCGACTCTACCCAAATTGGGTCGAACATCATGCTTGGTTAGTACCCTCCTAGAGTTAGATGATACAGCCTTCATTCAGGATGAGTTAGATAATTTTCTAGAGAGGGCCAAGAACCCAATAGCCAATTCCATGATGGAAAAGATAGTTCACAGTGGTCTTGTTGAGGCCGTTGTATTCCCAATTGCTGCTCCTTGCCCAGAATTAGTATATGCATGCATGAATAGATATGATGCTAGTAATAGGTGTATTAGAGCCAATAATGGAGACATGCTAGTGTGGATTGACAGAGAAATAGTAATGGCTGCAATTGGAATTCCTCACAAAGAGCCGTATGAAGATTGGTCCATAGGAACCTCATAAACATTTTTCTTTGAGAAGAGAAGTGTTTATCGGAGCGTCATTGCTAGAAACTGGCTCCTTAAAATATAGAAGGGAGGTTCTAGGTTGCCTAAACCCTTGACAAGAGAGCATTTCATCACAGAAGTTAGGGACATCATGATTCTTTTGAATAGGCTTAAGGGGAATTCACGTGCCTTCTATTAGGAAGACTGGATGTATTTCTATATTCAGGTACTATTATCTGGTGAAAAATACCTAGACTGGGCACAAGTAATTGCTGAGAGATTGCATGAAGGGTTGAGTAATTTTGTTGGAACAGCTAATTTTCACATGACTTCATACTTGTTCTATATTTTAGCCTGTATCAGAGAATGGCTAGGATTACATCAAGAACCTTGGGTTAATGGAATGAAGGTCTACGAGTGCTATCCACATTTGCAAGTATAGAGGTACACAGAAAATTCCTTGAGATGGAATGATGTCTTTGTGGGAAGATTAACTTTTGAACTATAAGGAAATTTGAATAATAGAATGTCACCTGAGGCACTGAAGTTGGTCACCACATATGGGAGTTGTTTTATTCAGTTTCCTAGATTTACTTATATTAGAATTGGTGGCTTTGAAGATGAACCTTTCAGATTGCCCAGATATGCTCTTGATAGTTATGTGATTTTAGAAGTAAGCAGACAATTAGCTCATGTGGATAAGAGATTAGGGATGAAAAGTGAGTCTGAAGCAATTTTCCCAGTTGAACTCGGACATTATAGTTGCCAAACTGTTTCTGATGCATTGAACTTAGAATTGGAGCTCAAGAAGATGAATTTGCTGCCATATGTTGCTCGGCAAGGGTTCGACAACAAAGAATATGAAATGAAGCACCTGAATGTTGATGTAAACTTTTCACATATACCCTAGTTAGAAGACTATTGGGAAGATTGTTGTGATGAATTTGAAGTTCAGAGAAGATTATGGTCAAGGTTCACTTTACGGCAAATCATTACTTTGAAATTGCGAATGAACATTGCAGGAATACAAGAAGCAGAAGGTGAAGATGTATTGGACCCAAAGTTTAATGAAAGTGTTCATGAGCAACCTATTCCTGAAATTGATTGGGATAGGAGAGAAGAATAAAATATTCAGTCTAAAACCTTTAATGTAATAAGGAGAATGGAGAAATGGTTAAGAGATCGTAGGTCTGGAATAAGACTGACTGTTGCCTCAGTCGAGAAATCAATTGAGCAATCTCATGCTGTTGTACCAATTTCTTCTTCTAACATCATTGTTGATATTGCAGGTGTCATTGGTACTCAAGGTGAGAAGGTTCAAACTAGAAGACTTAAAGAACCACTGTTTGGCCCCTCAATGGTTCGAGTCACCCGTTCCAGAAGTAAAAAGAAAGGTGTAGACATTACAGGAAAAGAAGCTATCATAGTTCTTGATACTGAGGAGGTGCAAGTGATTATGGGTGAATCGGAAGCAAACATCCCTGTAGCTCAAGATGTAGGTAAAGAAAAGGAGCAACCCGAGGAAAGCCCCAATCAAGTGACTACTTTGGCTACCATGGATTCATCTGAATATCAAACACTGCCATCAAAGATATCCTCATGTGTTTCAAGGTGGTTGGGAGCATCAATAAGTAAGAAAAACAACGTAGTCCCTATCAGTGTACCCATGGAGGATATGGTGAGTAAATGCCTCGGGAAAACACCTAAGTCTAAAAAGCTAAAAGCAGAAGCTATGCTGGAGGTGGTTAAGAATATAGGGCACTGGGTAGCTGAAGTGGCTAGGCTGATTTTAGACAAAGATCTAGAGAATGCAACTGAGCAGGATTTTGTTGTTGAAAAGCTTGATTTAGGAACTACTTCAAGGGCTGCTGATGCAAAACACCTAGAGTCCTTTGCTAAATGAATGTTGTCCAGAACATGGAAGGATGAGAAGGACAAATAGGAGTTGAAATAGACCGTTAAACAAATGGTGGAGTACATCAATGCCATTCATCATCCCAACCCACAGCCCCTATCACAGGTTCCTTAGAATTTTGATCCTAAATCTCCCATGAACCAGAATTTGTTGGATAAGGTTTAGAGAAATCATGTGCTGGTAGAAACCTTCAAGGAGTGGCTTGAGTTCATAATTCAGCAAGGAATAGAGTATATTACTAATCTGGTCAAGGTGTACGAGGATGTTGTAACTGTAACTCAAGAGCTTGAAACATAGGTGTCGGCGTGGGAAAAGGAAAGGAAAAAATGGGCTGCAGTACTGATTCAAATGAAAGATGTACAAAAGTATGGTGTCATGAACTTCCTTACAGAAAAGGTAGTAAATGATTTGGATGACAAGGTACTGCATGTGGCCAAGGAAAACATTGAATGGAGAAATTCAATCATAAAACAAGGTCACGAAGAGTCCATTAAGTTGTTAAAAAAATTGAAAGAACTCATTTCCGTGATGCAGAAAGACTCGAAGTGCATCGATGTACAACTTCTGAAGGAAGATGGACAGACTATTGAGCAGGTAGTAGATATGGTGTAGAGTTTCAAAGGGAAAATAAACTCTATTAAAGAATCAAAATCTTTCACCCGAGATGACTTCACCAGAGTAGATCACATTGAATCCATGTTGGTTGTATGTTCCGATCACTTAGAAATGCACAAAACTAAAGTCACCCAAGTGGGTATGGATAAAGAAGTTTGGAAACAACGCATCCTGCACATTGGGCTCCCACACTACCAGGTTGTTCATAACTTCTTCGTGACTCATATGGAGTGGCAAAATATACATGGCACCATGCACACCCCAGAGATAATTTAGGCCATTTTCTATTCTTTTCGTTATGGCTCTATTTACAGCTTGTAGCCATTTAGTTAATTTCAGTTACAGGCGGTTGCCTCTTGAATTTCATAATTTCATTTTGTTTTAAAAAAAAGACAATTAAGCCTGGCGGCTATATATATTAGTAAGGATGTTTTTGCGTGGGATATATAGAATTTTTGTGTAAAAATTGTGAGGAACAGACTGATCTCACTTGTAATTTCAGTGAAATACCCATCTTTGAGTGGAATGAAATATATGATACAGCTTTAGAAACCTGTGTGTTTTGAATGCATAAAATTTCTATTGGAATGATTATGCGTTCATGTATCTCTTTCCTTTCTCTAATTTTTCATTTGAAGTCTGTGAATCAATTTGGTAAATGAAACTAGCTAAAAGCATTTGAATTTTCTGATTCCCCTTGTCTTGTGAGACATGAGCGAGTATCAATCAGAGTTCAAATATTCTTTTTATCATCCTGTGAGTTAATTTCCATTTGAGATCAAATGTCTTATTATGAATTTCATTATCCATCATTAAGCATCCACATTGTGTTGACTAGTGAATTTTGAAGCCTTTTGTTTGCTTTCTGGTTAAAAGTGAATCACATAAAAAAATTTATTCAAAATTCATTGAATATCATATAGGGAGCTGTACCTTAATACAGAGGGTAAAAACAATAATTATTTACCCAACTGCTAGTTCTCGTTGGTTTTCTATTTTGGGCAACAAGAGTATTTATTTATAAATTTTGAGAAATCCAATCCATTAACCAACACTTATAAACCAGAGAATTCCATGGTATGTTCCAATGAAGAAGATACGTTTCAGCCTATGCTTATGCCATACCAATTTATTCATAGTGATGAGTGTGAAGAGCTAGTCTGGGTAGGTGTGCTTGAAACAAGTATTATAATTAATGATATACCACCTATCCCATTACAAGTAACACTTTATGTAGGGGATCAAATTATTCTTGAACTCTATAATCATGAGAATACATGTGAACCAACAGATGTGGTTGGAGAAGATGAAGCTCAAAGGGGCCAAAGCAGTCATGATGATTTTGTTGAAGCCTATGAGAGTTATAACACTAAGTATTTTAGTGCTGAAAGTTGTTATAGATCAGATTATGATTACCTTATGCCTAATGAGGATGAATGTGAACTTGAGGTAGGCACTAGTTTCAATGAAGCTTTTGATGCATTGTTTGATGAGTATGCAGATATAGATCAACCTTTGCTTTGCCTTAATATTTATGAGAAAGTTTTTCATATGATTTTTAATCCTTTGTATGAGGAGATGGTTGGGAACCTAGGAATGGTGAAGATTGACCAAAGTGTGAATGTTGATTTGATGCTCTATGATAAAGATCAGTTTTCTCCCATGACTAATTATGATAATAATGTTGAAGGCATTTTAAATGCTTGTGAGCATGGTTTATATGATAAGGAAAGGGCCATCCAAGGTGATCAAGGAATTTTATCTATCCCTGCTAACAATAGTGTGTAAGAATACAAGTTAGAATTCTTAATCACATGCTAGTTGAGTGTTTTCCTAATCAAAAGGGACCTAGATGATGTCAAATGCAGGGCTAGTTTACAATTTACAAATGTTTCTGAATATGGTCAACATGTATATAGGAATATTTTCAAGTCATTGATCACATGTGTAGATGAGAATCAAACCTTTGATAAGGGTAAATATTGATGTTTTAGTTTTGATGGCCTTGAGCCATCAATCAAATTTTGATTTTTTCAAACTATAGTATAAGGTGTAGGAAAGGAGATCGACTCTGCAACCCAATGGAGATGTACAAGTGTGTCCATACTTATGCTAATAATATGAAAACTAAATGCAGTTGAGGGTTGAAGCTTTGATGAAATGAAATGGGGCTAGAAGAGAAGCTATTACCAAAATAATAAATTACAAGTGTAGGTCATAAAACCTGTACAGGAAACAACTGTAATAAGTTTTTAGAAAAAAGGTGTTGTTCTCGATATGGAAGACCAAATAGGAAGACAAAGGAAGGCATCGTAAGTTTGATGTCATCTGCTTAGGCCCATATCCAATTCAAGACAAGTGGGGAGAGGGTTTTCATTTTATATCTTCTCCAAGGAATGACAGATGTAGTCCTTGAGCTGCCTGATCATGGACAGTTCTTTGAATCTAGCTTCTTCTTGAAGTTTTTCTTTTCCATGAGCAGTAGATTAGGCCTTGTACATATTAGAGTAGAATTGTTTTTTGGGTTTCCTTGTCCAGGTAGTTCTCTTTTTGGTCTTCTCTATATCTGGTTTTCTTAACTTGAGATTCTGGATCCTTGTATCATTCCAGAGTGATCATCATCCCCAACTAGAGTCATTGATAGTCTTGAAAATGACTATGCAAAATTTGGTGTCCCTAACAATGTTTTTGTCATTTTGAATTAATGTTTCTCTCTATTTTACCCTTGGGTTTATGGTTTTTAGGTTTAGATGTTTCTCGGTGAGATTTTTATTTTAAAACCTAAAGCCCGTTATGTTTCTTCATTACCTTTTTCTCTTAAACATGAGGGTCTTTTCTATTGTCGAAGGGACCATGTTTCCCTTTCCTAGGCATTATTTCTTCTATCGGCCTTTTAATTTTTCCTAAAGACTATGTCTTTTCCATTATGGTCAAGCCCTTTTTAATATTTCTGTAGGTATTTATTTTCCCTAAGTCCAGCCTTAATGTTTCGGCTTATATCTCCATGTTTAAGTACCGAGCAACCAAAAGTCCCATGAATTTGCACATGTTTTAAATGGACGGTGGTTCAATGACCCAAGCAGAAAGGTGCTCGAAGGATAGCGACAAGTATTGGGTAGACTTTGTAAGTTGCAGGTAATGAATGAGAATATCAGATGACCCTCGTAGTCCCATGATGAAAGATGTAGGGAGGTTAAGGACCACGACATTGCAAGATGATGCCACATGTCCCAGGCAGGTTGAAAAAGTCCGATAGTGGGGTAACTAATAGAATGGAGTTGAAGGGTGATTCGAAAATGCTTTATCAGACTTATGGCAGGCCCATTCACCATGATGGAAGGTAAATATCCATAATGACCAATAGTGATCGTGCGATGTGTCATGCTGGACAAAATCTGCGATAGAGACAGAGTTTTTCAAAAGGGTGATTTGGACTGTTTGTGTCAATCATGTGGAAAAATAAAGACAAAAGGAAATAAGCCTGTCAACATGGAATAAACAGAGACAAGTCGAGGCATGTCGATACTGACCAATTCTCAAAAGGCCGATTTAGGAGGTGTTTTATTGGGTCAAGTCGTGTTAGTGGACAAAGTTGGTAGTACCAAAGGTGGCAATATCAATAAGTATTCATTGCCACCATGAGGAGGAGTTGAGGTTTTTAGAGGGATGAGAGGATAAGGATGATTTATGAGTTGGAAGTGAAGTGATCAAGGAACTATCAATAAGATCATAGGACACGTACTGTTAGAGATTCTCATAGTAAGGCAGAAAATCAAGAAACTGTTGCCAAGAAATTTTCAAAACATAAGGACTCAATATCTAAAAAAGCAGAATTCTGAAACAGAAATTTTACAGTCAATAAATCAAGTAATCAGGAACAAAATCGTTCAAGTAAGGTGAACTTGGTCAGAGGGCATTTTGAGTTTGACAGTGTTTTTGATTTGATGGATATGATTTCTTGAATCCATTTGCTGGAATGATGATTTTTTCCCATGCATGAACCCCGCCAAGAAAGGTATTTTTCATTATAAATATAGCTGGGTGGTGTCTTCAATTGGTAGAAAGAACAAAAAATTCATTATCTTCTCAAAAGGTTTTGAAATGGTAAAAATGATTTTTAAGCAGTATCATGTTAGGAATTACACTAAGCTCTGTGATATCAAATGGAATTCCTTTGTGAGTGAGTATGCTTATAGTCAATAGAGTCTTGAAAATGGGGAGGATAGTCAATGGAGGCTTGAAATCTATGTTTCATTAGAAAAACCCTGCAGGACTCATCCTTCATCTCTCCTCTATCACTCATTGGTAGAGGGTTAAAGGAGGAGCCTTACTGAGGAAAAGGAGCATAAGAAGGGTTAGTATAATCCTTGTTATATGTTGGTCCAAGTCCCCAAGTAATTCTAAACAGTTTGGAGTTGGCCTCTCCACACATGATTCAAGGGGCCAACTTGGTTTCTGTCTCTGTGGCAGTGTAAAACCCCATCGTGTGCATTCTGGGGAACCAACAAAATTGGCAACTCTATTGGGGAACGTCTGCATAGGAGTCATGAGCTTATAATGTTTCAGATCCTTTGTCGGTTGGGTCAATTCTCATAAATGTTGTTTGAGAATATGTTGTAATTCATCTTTCAATGTAAGTTCTATCAAGATTTGTCCATATCACAGGATTATTTCATAATATCTCACAAATTGTGGGTGGCAACTCTGAGATCTCTGCACTAGTGTGCATTATTTGAAAAGGAACTAAAAGAGAATCACAAAATTTCAATATACACATTGTGGCATGTTTGGTGGGACCTTAGTCCCCTTTTAGTAACATTTTTCTAGTTTTTTTTATCATTTTTGTGAAGCTATAGGTTGGATCTAAACTATTTATAATTGTATTAGTGTTTTTGATTCATCTATTGATGCTTTTTCATTTTGTTTCAAGCTTTTTGATTTCTAGTTCGACACTTTTGATTCTTAGATCTAAGAAACACATAAAAATATCTTTCTTTTTAGTAGGATGCCTTCCTAGGGATTTTATCACTCTAGGGTTTGATCTCAACCATATTTCTTAGTAAATTATATAAAGTGGGGAGCGAAACATAAACCCTAATGAGTGGCCAACATTGTTCTAAGTCAAACCACAAGACCCCCATCCCATCAAGACTTGTTTGGTGAGGAGTAGGAGGAGACCACTTAAATCTTAGGCTATTACAAATGGGCTCTCTATTCATAGTTGTCCCCCAATATGAACCTTTATTATAGAAGACTAGGATCCTTGAATCATTCCTTAGTGTGGGGTAGGGGATGTAGCTCATCCGCCAACTTTACTCATGATATACCCCCTTGGGTTGAGATAGAAATTCTTGGGCTTTGGTTTCCCTTTCCTCCCAAGGAGAGAGAGAAGGTGAGCCTTTGTACCACTATACCTCTAGCTATCTGCTCTCAAAATAATGGTGTCTCACACCTATATTGGGGTATTAGCACTTGCATTGTCGGCTTGCACTAAGTATACACTCCTACTTGAATAATTAGGCTATGCATGCTTACAAATGTTCTATTTGTGCTATTCCAGTGAAGTCATTGGCCTTTTTTGCGCTATTCCAATAAAGCCATTGACCTTTTTTGTGCCTTAACCTTATCACCCTAAAGTTAAGATTCAAATAACCATTGTGTTTTCAAGTGTTTGATTTGTCTTCTCACCAAAACAAAACAATTATGTTGATGTTGATGTTGATGTTTGATGTTTCATCTTCTCGACTTAGACATTCTATCTAAGAACAATCAAATTTTTAGGCAAAACAATGTTAGAACTTAAATTGTAGCCTTCCTAGATATTTGACTCTTAGAACTGTGAGCTTGATCTTTTCTCCTGTGCACTTGATCTCTATTCCTATGTAATTGATTCATATAATCATGTATTTTATTTATGTTCCTACACACTTGATCTCTATTCCTGTGTAATTGATTCACATAATCATGCATTTTATTTATGATCCTGCACACTTGACCTATGTTCATGTGAAATTGATTCACAAAACTATGCATTTGATATTTGTTCTTATGCATTCAACCTATAAAGTAATGCAATTGAGTCATGTTCCTATGTGATTGATCAATTGAACTACCACATATAGTCTGACATTTTCAAAAAAATATTTTTTTATTAAAATTGCTTCCTTCAGGTTACCAAACATCAACTAAGCTTAGCATAGACAATAAACCATATCTTTTAGGCTTAGCGACACTAAAAAAATGGCCAAAATGCATCCAAACATGACAATATAGGTTACATACTACATCTATGCTTTTGATTCATAGTTTGTTATGTTTGTCCAGTAGTTTGGTGCATCTAGTACTTTGGAGCATTTGTTTTGTATTTTGACACTTTTGATTGACATAGTGGTGCTTTTGCACCATCCTACTGCACATTTGACGTCAGTTGGTGCAAATTTGACTATTGTTGTTGCATGTTTTCTCTTTTTTATAGTAAGTTGTCAAATTTTATCACTCATGGATATTTTTTTATAGATATAATCAAATTTTTATAGCTCCTAAAGATCAACACAAAACTACATTCATATTTCCATAGGGTATCTTTTATTACCAAGTAATTCCTTTTAGACTAAATAATGTTGTAGCTACCTATAAAAGATCCATAAGTGTCATCTTACATGATATGCTCCATCAAATTATTGAATATAATGGTGATGAACTTCTAGGAATGCCCAAAACAAGAGAATAACACCTACACATGCTTGAGCAAATATTTGATCATTTGAGAAAATATTTTTCATGACTAAATCATCATAAATATACTTTAAGTGTAACATCTAGAAAACTCCTCAGATACATAGTCTCTACACAAGGTATTGTAGATTATAATATTAAGGTTGTAACTATTGTGGATTTTCCACCTCCAAAAAAATTGAAAAATATTCATAGTTTACAAGGAAAAAATTTCTAGTTGTTTGGAGGTTTATAGAACAACTGGCTAATAAATGGCATCCATTCTCCCATACACTTAAAAAGAATACCACTTTTTAATGATATGAATATTGTCTCAATAGGTCCTTGATCTCATTGGAAATATTTAGACTTCCTCTTTTGATGGACATAAAATTATTATCATTCCCACTAAATATTTTACTAAACCGATTGAAGTTATCCCCCTTACATATACCACTAGAAAACAAAAAGATAAGTTTAGACTCCATCATCATATCATTTGTAGCTATAGAATTCATGTATTCATTGTCACTAATAATGATAAATCATTCAAAAACCAAGATGTTGTTAGCATTGCATTACATGTTGTCATTGATGTCAAAATCCTTTAGTCTAAAATAGGTTTGGATGTAGTATGTTGAGCGAAAGTGTTTGATTTAGGTATGTTGTACATTTCCCAGTTTCACTAGATGTGTTTGGTATCTTGGAAGATGTTTCTCGGTGTTATGTTTGGGTCTTTTTTAGAGCTCGAGGCCTTGGATCGAATATTGAGGTAATATAATGTGCGGATACATTTTGGGTTCGGCTTTGGTATTGTATGTAGCATGTTGATATGTTCGATGAGGAACAATGTCATATGGTCCACTTCTCATTCCTTACCACCACCAGAATGTCTATTGAAGACCTTTTTTAGATCTTTATCTTAGCCAAAATTGAGAAGTATGATTTCCAGAGACAGTATATATAGGAGTTTGATTTGATGGATTGATATATGTCTTTTTGCATTGAAGACCCATGAGATTGAAAGAATTCAGAAGTTGTGTGAGTATAGTGTTGCGGATTGTTACCGAAAGAAGTTTGGGTAGTTTTTATGGTGGATTATCTTTATCTTTCTTTCTTCTTTGGTAGTGATCTTTTCAGGGTAGTGAGCCCACTTGCAGTGAGAAAATTGATAGTGAGCCCACCAGTAGTCAGCACCTTGGTAGTGAGCCACCCTTTGTAAAAATCACCTTAACCGGTGTCACCTTAATCGATGTTTATATATTGAGAATTAGCATTCTCTGTGGTTTTTCCCTTCTTGGGTTTTTCACGTAAAATTTGGTGTTTCTTGCATCTTTTCTGATTCTTGCATGCGTTTTCAAGTTTTATTAATTTTGTTTATTATTCTAGATCTATGGATTAAGATTAAAAGGAAATATTTACTATCAATTGATTAAGCCCCCTCTCAGTTGCTCGGATATTCAACAATTGGTATTAGAGTTGTGGTTCCTTGATATAAAGCTTATCCACTTGAGGTAGATCCTAATCAAATGGCACACAAGTTATCTATTCCTATCTTAGATAGATCTTATTATAGCTTCTGGAAAGTGACTATGAGAGGATATTTGGTTTCTCTGGGTTACAATACTTGGAAGGCTATGGAGACTAAGTATGTTTTAACGAAAAATGGTCTTAATACTTTGAATTATATTCAAGCTTATGAAGAAAATGAAAAGGTGAGGTATTCTATCTTTAGTGCATTATCAAAAACTGAATTGACTAAGGTTATCTCTTTGAATACTGCTCATGAGGTTTAGTAGAAATTGAAAGACATCTATGAAGGGAATGAGAGAGTCAAGCTGACAAAGAGGTTAACAACGAAGAGAAGATATGAAAAATTAAGGATGGAAAAAGGAAACAATATTGTGAGCTATTTTGAGAAGGTTGATACTGCAGTGAATGAGATTAGAGAACTCAGAGGCACCTTGAGTGATGAAGATGTGATTGACAAAATCCTGATGATATTATCGGTAAGCTATAGTGATAAGATCTTAGTGATTGAAGAAACTTATGATCCAAAGAAATTCACTAGAGAGAAACTATTTGGTACCCTGATTGCATTCAAAGTAAGGAAGTTTGGAAAGGACAAAGACAAGTTAGAGAATGCATTCAAGGCATTTGAAGATAGTCTGAATGATGAAGAGAGCCTAGATGAGGTGG